>NW_026624444.1:0-1734 GCF_030028575.1 Malurus melanocephalus
AATTGCAGAGCGGGAGCAGAGGTGACCTCCTGTCCCAAAGTGCTGACTGAGGCAGGAGCCGCCCGTGTTGTCACCTCTGTCAGCACATGGACAGGGGCAGCACTGTCCCCTCCCTGCCAACACCTCCACTCAGCTGGTTTTTCTTTTCTTTTTTTTTTTTTTTTTCCCAAGGACACGAGTTTTGGAGAGAGGACTCCGAATTTTGGATGTGGCCTGGAGGGCACAGAGAATTTGCTGCAGCTCCTGCTGACGTGGGTAGGGGAGGGGGCCCAGGGGAGAAGGGGAAGATGAAAGGCAGGGCTGAGGAGCAGGAAAGAGCTGCAGCATCCCTGGGGAGGATGTGAGGAATGAGAGAGGAGGAAGGAAGGAGAGAGGAGGAGGAATGAGAGGAGGGAGCCATTTGGGAGGGCTGGAGCTCTGGAAAGAGCTGGAATTTTGGTGTTGGGCTATCCAGGAGAACAGGCATGACACGGGAAAGGGTTTGGGAGGTTTGGCACTGGAAACAAAGAGGAAAAGGCAGCCTGGAGGGATCCTGGAGGATCAGGAGGGGTGGGTGGATGGATGGATGGATGGATGGATGGATGGATGGATGGATGGATGGATGGATGGATGGATGGATGGATGGATGGATGGATTGATTTTCAGGTAAAAGGAGTCAGGAAAGCCACTTTTCACCAGTGGCCTGATCACCCCTGTGGCCACACTGCCCCCAGCTCTGCCAGCGTTTAAGATATGCAATATTATATTATTACTAATTATATAATCAACATATTATAATAATATATTATTATTAAATTATAATAATTTGTAATATAATAATTATAATATATTATATAAATGTGTGTGGCAGATCCAGCCCTCCTGCTGGGAGTGAGGACAGAGAGGTTTTGGGGTTCCCAGTGCTGGGAGGTCAYACCAGGGCCACCCCTTTGGGCACACCCAGGTGACCTTTGAGCCCCTGGTCCAGTCTGAGCAAACCTGGCTCGGTTTGGAAAGSCCTCTGCCCACGTGGGGGCAAGGGGCTGTAAATTCAGGAACACATTAAGTGCAGAAAACATAAATTTATCTGATTTTATTGACCTACAAACCTTGAGGATCACGCTGGTTCCTCACCATGAATCCCTGGGGAGTGCTGAGAATGCCAGGGCTTTCCAGGAGTGCAACACCCCAATAGAATTTCAACAGGAATTTCATGCAAACATTCTGATTTCTCCTGCATGAGCTGACAAGGTTCACCTTTCCTGTCCAGTATTTATYTCTTCCCTGAAAGAAAATCCCAAATTTACCTCAGGGGTGTCATTTTCTGCAGATGGGTTTTGTCGTTTGTTGTGCTGTTCGATTCCATTGTCAGATTCCTGTCTGGAGATCACAGCCGTGACAAACTGCAGCAGCCTTCRAGGCTCCTGTCAAAATCCATCTGGACCCTTCATGCTGGAATTGAGCGTTCCAAAGGCTGGTTTTGTTCCTAGAAAGAAAAAAAGAAACAAGGAAAATTTCTTGGTTCTGCAAGGAGGGAACACATCTGCAAGGAGGGAGCCTGTCTGGATTATGATGCTGATTCTATAAATGAGAGATTTTAAAAATTCCACGTTTTGAAGGTAGCAGAGGCTGCCTCCAGCTCTGCAGAGCCCAGCTGAGAAGGACCTGGAGCTGCTGGAAAAAGTCCAGAGAAAAGCACGGAGATGCTGCAGGGCTGGAGCCCCTCTGCTCTGGGGCCAGGCTGGGAGAGCTGGG
>NW_026624444.1:2739-4610 GCF_030028575.1 Malurus melanocephalus
TGGAAATCCTGAACATTTCCAGGATTTGAGACCCTCTGACCTCACTCGTGTCCCTGTGGGTGCCACAGCTTTGTTCTGGTCACCTTGGCTGAGTTGATTCCTCATCCCACAGGGATTTTCTGGAGCTTTCCTTAAATGCTGGTATATATTATAAGATATATATTATAAGATATATATTATAAGATTATTTCCTTAAATGCTGCTGGGATTTGGGGCTGATCTCACTCACTTGCCCTTAAATCCGGCCTTGAATTCAATCCTAAAACTCAACATTTAGACTTGGGGCTGAATTTCACTTGTAGCACAAAAAAAGTGTCCCGAAAAACCCGCAGGACCCCTGGGATTCCCTCGAGGGGTTTTTTTAATGTTCCGACATCTCTCTGGCTTTACCCTCAGGCCCAGGAGGATCTGCAGTAAGAACATCATGGATTATTCTTCCAGGTTTAAAAGGAGAGCTCTAAAAGGAGGTTTGGGAATTACCTGGACCTGCCTGAAATAAGGCTGGGCATGTACACTGAATTTTCCTCTCTTTAATTGTTTTGTAAGGAGCTGAACTGGCAGGGGAATGGCAGCAGCCCAGAGGTTTTTGTTTTGAGGTGTTTCAGAGCTTTTCTGGATATTTCCTGCAGGAAACATCTCAGTGAGCGAATCCCAGTTTCAGTGGCACACTGAGTGTGAGCTCTGAGCTGAGAAATCATCCTGGACTTCCACAGGATTTTTTTGTATTCCAGAGCTTTTCTGGATGTTTCCCAGAGGAAAACATCTTATTGAGCGAATCCCAGTTTCAGTGGTGCATTAAGTGTGAACTCTGGGCTGAGAAATAATTCTGGGCTGCAAATGCCACAGGAATTTTTTGGTATTCCAGAGCTTTTCTGGACATTTCCTGGAAGTGAACAAATCCCAGTTTCAGCAGTGCATTAAAAGTGTGAAGTCTGGGCTGAAAATAATCCTGGACTACAAATTCCACAGGAATTTTTTGATTCCAGAGCTTTTCTGGATGTTTCCCAGAGGAAAATGTCTCGATGAGCAAATCCCAGTTTCAGTGGCGCATTAAGTGTGAGCTCTGGGCTGAGAAATCATCCTGGACTGCAAATTCCACAGGATTTTTTTTTGGTATTCCAGAGCTTTTCTGGATGTTTCCTGGAGGAAATCCCAGTTTCAGCAGTGCATTTAAAGTGTGGGCTCTGTGCTGAGAAATAATCCTGGACTGCAAATTCCACAGGAATTTTTTGGTATTCCAGAGATTTTTTGATGTTTCCCGGAGGAAATGTCTCATTGAGCAAATCCCAGTTTCAGTGGTGCATTAAGTGTGAGCTCTGTGCTGAGGAATCATCCTGGACTGATAATTACGCAGGATTTTTCTGGTATTCCAGAGCTTTTTTTTGATGTTTCCTGGAGGAAACGTCTCAGTGAGCGAATTCCAGTTTCAGTGGTGCATTAAATGTGAATTCTGGGCTGAGAAATAATTCTGGACTGCAAATTCCACAGGAACTTGTGAGAGCTGGTATTATCTGTGTCCGTGGGAGGAGGAAGAGGAGGCTCTTCCTGGAATCCCACAAAGTTCCTGAGTGTGAATTCCTGCTCTGAACTAATGAGTTTGCTGATCTAAAGCGYCTCATCTGAGCTCTAAAGGCGCTCAGGATAAAAGGGTCATTTGAATTCATGGCGATGTCTCCTCATCCTTGCAGCAGAGAAGTTTGAGGAGATCATTTTTAAAACATCCCATCCCGTCCATTAATGAAGGAAATTCTGGTTTTACCATGAGTAATGCCTTATCTGAAGCGGCAATAGTCCAAAAYGGCTCTTTTCATATGGAAATCCTCCAAGGCTTTCGAATTTCTTCTCAAACTGATGGAACTTAATTTACATTT
>NW_026624444.1:6588-8502 GCF_030028575.1 Malurus melanocephalus
TGAGAAGAGGATGAGCACACCTGAGACCCCAGTGACCCCGTGGGCAATGGGTCAGGGCTTGGGATGGATCTCAGGGAAAGGTTCTTCTGTCCCCAGAGGGTGCTGGCACTGCCCAGGCTCCCCAGGGAATGGTCCCGGCCCCGAGGCTGCCAGAGCTGCAGGAGCGTTTGGACAGCGCTGCCAGGGATGAACAGGGTGGGGCTGTTGGGGGGTCTGGGCAGGGCCAGGGGTGGGATTGATGATCCCTGAGGGTCCCTTCCAGCTCAGGATATTCCACAATTCCATAATTGTCACATGCAATTTCCATTACCCACATTTTACCTTTCCTTTTGCAGAGTTGGAATTAGTTTTCCCAGCCCAGAGGTGGCTGCCAGCTGAAGTCCCTCAGGATCCCTYATCTTTCAGTACCTCCCCATCCCTTTTGACCCCTTTTTTTTCTGCCCAATCCCAGGACAAGAACCACAAGTAAACTCTTCAAAACACAAATTATTTCACCAGCACCCTTGGGACAGAGGATGCCATAAATCTATTGCAGGTTTTCTTCTCCTCTTCAAAAAATGAGCAGAATCCTTTCATCCAATGCCCAACCATCACCAACTGAGGGTCTCCCACCCAAATTTTAACTCCCCCACTGGATTTACATCCAACAACTCACTAAAAACCCAGGATGAGTCACATTTACTGCTTTATTTATGATGCAGCCAAAGGCTGCAGCAGAGGGAGCAGGAACTGCTTYGCCAGTGCATAAAATTCCTTCAGCCCTGGAGGAGAAACATCGGGATTGCCAGACAAGCAAATGGTGGGAAACTCTGTCATATTCCATTTGGGTTTGTGGGGATCACGGGAAATGAGTTGCCAGGAGGATGGAGAAGCTTAAAAACRTGCAGGAACAGCAGGAAAAGGGAACACAGAGGCACAAAATGAAGTGGAGAAAAGGGGATTTTGCCAAAAGGAGAGTGCACAGATYCATGTTGGGAGCATCCCGAGCTGCAGGAGCTCCGGCCCACACCACATCTGCTCCTACCCTGCACTGTCCTGCAGACCTTTGTTCCTTCTGATTAATATTATCTCATATCCTAAAAATATTTTCACCAAAAAGCAGCCAGGCAGTGGGAGATGCTGCCCACAGAAGTACTGGAATCCTCATCCCTGGAAAAAACAAATGGACATGGCAGTGTCAGTAGGGTTTGGATTGGTTGAGGGTTGGACTCGATGATCTCAGAGKTTTTTTCCAACTTTAATGATTCTGTGTCTCTGCAATACCAGGCTTAGGGGATTTTCTCACCCAAAAARTTCAGGTGGAAAGCAGGAATAATGTCTGGATAAATCTCCCAAGCTGTTGGTACCAGAGTGCTGGCACAGCACAAAGCTCCCAGCTCAGGTGACACGAAAGATTTCAGCTTGCCCGAGTCTGAGTAATTGAGCTGACATGATCAGATCATCTTTTGATGGTCTAATTGAATTATGTGCATTTCTAAAAGCTTTTCTCAGTGGAGATAACGAGTTTTATGTCTGTGCTGAGCCAGGCAGATCCAGCCAGGGTTCAAATCTTTCTGTGATGGATCTGACCRGGACAAAAGCTCAGCCAGGAATTCTTACAGCACATCCAGCCAGGGTTCTGACCTTTCTGGAATGGATCTAACTGGGACAAAGGGGAAGCCAGGAATTTTTTTTACAGCACACCCAGCCAGGGTTCTGACTTTTTTGTGATGGATCTGACCAGGATAAGGGGGCAGCCAGGAATTCCTGCACCACATCCAGCCAGGGTTCTGACATTTCTGGAATGGATCTGGCCAGGACAAGGGGTCAGTCAGGAATTTTTGTACCAGATCCAGCCAGGGATTCAACCTTTCTGGAATGGATCTAAACAAGAAAAATGTTCAGGTAAGAATTTTTACAACAGATCCAGCCAGG
>NW_026624444.1:10177-15128 GCF_030028575.1 Malurus melanocephalus
CTGCTCTGGGCACCCTGTGCCAGGGCCTCCCCACCCTCCCAGGGAACAATTCCTTCCCAATATCCCATCCATCCCTGCCCTCTGGCACTGGGAAGCCATTCCCTGTGTCCTGTCCCTCCAGCCCTTGGCCCCAGTCCCTCTCCAGCTCTCCTGGAGCCCCTTCAGGCCCCAAAAGGGGCTCTGAGCTCTCCCTGGATCCTTCTCCTGTCCAGRTGAGCAMCCCCAGCTCTCCCAGCTTTGAACTTCCCATAAATCGTTCCTGTCTCTGGTAAAACAAACTTTATTTCAATATTTAGAAACAGTCACAGACACATTTTACTGCATATTTTACAATATTTTAAGTTGATCCAATTTCCATGTATTTACACACACAGGGAAGGGGCCGTTTGCTGTTGTTCATATAAAGAGGAACGAACACGAAGCAGAAAAWTGCAATTTAAAGGTTTCCATCTGGSYATTGCTGGAACYCAGCCTTGCACAGGAACCACTCCCAAGGCTGTGGAGTGACACCTTTAACGGATGAGGTCATGAATTTAAATATTATCTGAGCTTAAAAACCTCTAAAGTTCACTCTCGGTGAAACTGARCTTCAAGCAGGGGAAGGGAACCGAGTAAACTCAGATCAGGACATTGCTGAGGAATTCTGCAGGGACATTTGTCCTTTAAAAAGCCAATATTGTCCTTTAAAAAGCCAAATATTCTCTGGCTTTTAATGCAGAAGGTTTTCAAGGTTTTAAAAGGTTTGAGCAATCTCAGTCTGACTYTCTCTCCGTGGTATTTCAGAGCTTTCAGGAGTTGTTTTTGAATACCTGGTRCCACCCCGCCAACGTTTGGGGTTTGAAATGTTTGGTGCATTAAGGCTACAACTGCGTGGGAGCTGAAATGTCTCTTTTTTTTTTCTCCCCCTGCAATTTCAAACTCAATTTTACATTCCAGCGCTGAGTGAAATGTCATATTTAAAAATCCAGCTCTTTAAAACGTGGCTCTTTAAAAGTTTCTCAAAGTTTCCCTGTTGTCGTTTTGACAGCCCCCTTTTGATGTCCTTATTGTGCTCYGTTACATCAGGCAATAATTTCCACGGCGAAAAATTATTTTGAAAGGAGAAGTGGAAATGCGAAGTTCTTGTCATTTGAAGATGAAACGTTTCAGCCTCATTTGCATGTTTGACTTTGCATTCAGAATGGAAAGGGCAGAGCCTGCCACAATCCTGCTGGAAGATGGGATTTTAGTAAAATAGTGTTTTTTTAAGGAGGAAAATGTAAAAAATCCTGGTCAGCTACAGAAGGGCTCTGGATTGACTCATTCCTGGTTGATCCTGTTCCTAAATCCTTGGCTTTGCTCTCAGTGAAGATGCAAAAATTCCTTGGGCTCAGGTGGGGGATGTTCACCTCAAATATTCCCTGGATTTAATGAGGTTTGACCACGTCAGAGCAGCTCTCATCTGGTTGGAATTTAAATCTCTCCCCTTGGTCAGTCCCAGGTGCTCTGGGGAGGGGGTGGAGGATTCCAAACTTCTCACATCAGGCCTGGCATGCTAATGGATGATCCCTGCTGGAAGAAAACCCTAAAAAAGCCCACTTKAACATTAAACATAATTAAAATATTTCCACCACCAGCCCTGGCTCTGTTACTGAGAACCTTGGGTGGGTCAGAGCTGTTTTTTTGAGGAGCACCAACCCGTGCTGCCCTAACTGAGCAGGTGGAAAACCGCGGTGCATACCAAGAAATCCTCGCTCTCAGTGACATTTTCATSTCCCTTCAGTCCATTCAATGCTCTCATTTTTTTTTGTGCTTTACACCTGCCCTGCTCTGTGCTGGTTGAACTCACCCATTCTGCAGCACCARGGCAAAACCCACTCGGTTCATTCCTGTCCAAAGCAGGTGTCTGCTTGGCTTGCAGGCTCTAAACTGGCAGGGATTTTTCAAATTCTTGGGAAGATTTAATTCCCACAAATATCTGCCTGCAGGAAAGCCCCAGAGGATGTCCTGGCTGCTGCTGGAGGAGCAGGGTCGTGGGGAGGGGAAGGAGCCCAGTCCTCTCCAGGTGAGGTTTCCTGGCATTGAGGGATCCAAAGCTCCACAGGACACTCCTAACAGTGCCCTCCTGCCTGGAGAAAAGATATTTTTCCCATTTATAACATCCCAGAATTATTTGGATTGGGATGGACCTTAAAGCTCATCTCGTTTCACCTTCCACCATCCCAGGGTGTTTTTTCCAACCTGACCTTGGAAGGGGCCAAAAAGATCACTGGATCTTTTTATCAGTGCATCCTTTTTATTCCTCAGCATCCAGAAAAACACAAACTTCCCTTTCCCAGGCCTTTGTGGTGATTAATCCCTCGAAGGTGGCAAAAGGGGAAAGAATGAATTTAGAATTCATTTAGAAAGAACGATTGTTATGAAGTTTTGGGTCATTAATAACGATTCTGTTCCTGGCAGCCTCTGGCAGAGCCTCCCCTGCCTCTCACCCCCGTGAACCCTGGTGCTGCTCCTTCTCCAGGGATTTTTGTCATCATCTCTCATTCCTTACAGGGCTGGCCTCTCTCTCCTCTCACATCTAAAATGATCTGGCACAGGCAGGGGCTCAGTGCCGTGCTGGAATCACTGAATTTGTCCTTCCTCAAYCAGCCCAGCGCAGGTTTGGGTCACAGAGAGGCCAAAATTCTGCTCTCGGTGCTCTTTCCTGCTCAGCCGAGGAGGGAATTTGGGTTGAAGGTAATTTATGTTAACATTGCATCACCCACAGCGGCGTTACAGCAGGAATTTCTGGGCTGGAGAGAGACAAACRGGCTGCAGGGATCAGACTGCTCAGGGAATCTGCAGGGAGCCTAAAAATCAAACCACAAATCGTGGGGGCAGTGACAGCAACACCGTTCTGTTCCCTCCCGGGAAATCTGCTGATTCCTGGTGATGGAGAGCAAAAAACAGGGAGGATTTCCCTTTTCCTGCAGGGAATAACCCCCGTGAGAGCTGGGTGCAGGAAGGGCAATCTGCTTCACCTTTAATTTAAAAATTAAATTTAATTCTGGGGCCTCCCTGAGAGTGTTATAAACAAAACACCTGCAAACCTCTGCTGGGCCCTGAAAACACACCCACAATTTAAATAGGGACTGATAACACACTAACTATTTAGATTAAAATTGAAAACACACTCACAATTTAGATAGGGACTGATAACACACTCACTATTTAGATTAAAATTGAAAACACACTCACAATTTAGATAAAGATTGATAACATACTCAAAATTTAGATAAAAATTGAAAACACACTCACAATTTCGGTAAGGACCGATAACACACTAACTATTTAGATTAAAATTGAAAACACACTCACAATTTAGATAGGGATTGATAACACACACACTATTTAGATAGGGATTGATAACACACTCACAATTTAGATAAAGACCAATAACACACTCAAAGTTTAGATAAAAATTGAAAACACACTCACAATTTAGGTAAGGACAGATAAAGCACCCATAATTTAGATAAAAACATGCTGAGGGGTCCCTGGAATCCCTCAAAGGATTCCCAGCAAGGGAATCCTTCAGAAAGAAACACCCCCGGACCTTCCAGCGGCAAAGCCCCAATTAGGAGGGGTTAATTAGTTAATTAGTTAATTAGTTAATTAGTTAATTAGTTAATTAGTTAATTAGTTAATTAGCCGGGGAGGAAAGCCTCTGTAATGATGACAATGCCAGAAATGCGGGCGTGCAGGATCCCCACGCATCTCTGAACGCTTGACCTTCACTCCCCACGCCCCAGGGCAAAACCTCTGCCTCAGGGGCTGTTCCTGCCTCTGCTCCGAGCCACAACATCTCCCCCCTGCTTTTTCCCTTTCTCAGCTTTTGTCACCCCAAACTTTCCCTTGGTTGTTCCACTCTTTGGCCATTTCGCTGCTGAGGAGCGGAAATCGCCGCGGGCAGATTTCAATTTCAAATCAGATTGCGATGTTTGTGAAATACGGAGGGGATTTGGGCTGGCCTTCACAGAATGATGGAATCGTTGAGGGTGGAAAAGATTTCCAGGATCATCAAGCAGCCCAACCTTTCACCAAATCCCCCCATTCCCACTRAACCGTGTCCCCAAATGCCGCATTTGCTGTTTTTTTGAGTTTTTTCCAGGGTTGGTGACTCCACTGCTTCCCTACACAGCCYGTTCCAACRCTTTACCATYCCTTTAGGGASRAAATTTTTCCTGATATCCAACCTAAAYCTCCCCTGGCACAACTGGAGGCCTTACCCAGTGTGATGCAGGAGGGAAAGAAGCAAAACTTGCAAACCCAAGAGCCTGAGCTGGGTTCATGAGCAGAGATTTCAGTAAAACTCAGTTTTTAGGTCAGGATTTGGGTTTGAGACCTCCAGACTAACCCGGTGCTCACACTTCCACATCCAACCCATTGCCTGGGGTGAGGCTGGGAGGGTTGGAAACACCTGGAAAAGGTTCAATCTCCTCTGTGGGGYTGTGATCCCTCAGAACTCGAGGTATTTGTGCCAATTCCTTTCAGAAAAGCCCTTTGGACTCGTAACCAGGTGTAGGATTTGGCTGCTTTATTTACAGCTGAATGAAGGGACGGTCCCACCCCGCAGGTCCTGGGTGGGAAAATGCAGATCCCCGGCTCACCCTGACCCTGCTGGGCTGGGAACCTCCCAGGGCCACAGGAAAATTCCTGGATTTGAAAGCCAGAGGCTCAGGAGCTGAGCTCAACMCATTAATCCCGTCATTAAACGGTAATTTGGGCTGCTGCAAAGTTCTCACCTCATTTCTTGTGACAAGGCGCCCACAGGGGCCGGCAGCACATCCTTGCTCCTCGCCTTCGAGTGGAGAAAATATTTCTGTGAAAAGAGCTGGAATTCTGAAAAATATTTCAGTGAAAAGTGTCTGGGAGCATCACCTGGGTGCTGTGACTCCTTCATCATGTTTTCCATGGGGATATTTTTCCCAGG
>NW_026624444.1:15761-17934 GCF_030028575.1 Malurus melanocephalus
ATCCCACCCCAGCCTCGCCCTTCCAAGCTGCACTCCTGGGATTATTTTTGCTTTAGAAATGCAAATCCAAGATCCTTTTGTGCTCTGGGGCAGGTGCAGCTGGAGCAGGRACCCGAGGTTTTTGTCATTCCTGCCCCTGGAATGGCTCAGGGAAAAAACCTCAGGAGCCATTTCTGGCTGCTGCTGCTGCTRCTTCCAATCAAGGTTCACTCAGCAGGTAAAAAAATGGATTTAKCTCAATAATTTTCTTTATTCCATTAATTAGCCAGGCTGGCAATCAAATATTTTTCAATATTATACAATCAAATTGCTTTCCCTCTCCCGATGCTTTCCCCGTGTAATAATTTCTCCGGGTTTTTGTCCACGTGCATTTAAGAAAACAAGAAATGTAGAATTTTTATTTTAAATATTTGTTATCTGCAAATAATTCCTAATGGAGGCAACTCTGCACAGTTTCACTGTAGCTGCTTTTCTGACAGAGGAATTTAAAATCATTCTRAAATTAGCATAGGAACAATTAATCCACACAATCCCACTGTCAGTAAGTGGCCAGAAAATAATAATTTACATATAAAGATGTGGGAAAAGCTTCAGGGGCTGATCCATGTGTGAATAAATGCTCCCCCCCAAAAAAAAAAACCAGGAAGGAACACTGAAAGATTTTAATTAAGGAACAATATACTTCTGAAACCTTCCATCCTCGAGCAATATTCCCACCTGTAAATATTTTTAAATATTTAGTAGTGAACACTCACTTTGGTGATGAATGTTGTGTTTGCAGAGATTCTGAGGGGGAAGGTKAAAGAAATATTCATATTTTGGTCAGAAATTTTGGCTAAAAAGTTGCATGGAAATATCGAGGAGCAGCTTTTTTTTTCCAATCACTGCTTGAAATCAGGGTTGCAAATGGCAATTTCAAGGCTGCCATCAGAGTAGGRGATTATTAAAATCCTCATTGTTGTAATTAAGCTGAAATAAAAGCTGTAAAGGCTCTTAGAGAAAATATATTTACGTGTTGGAATCCTCATAATGCATCACCACTTGACATTGYTATTGTTATTTTCTGGGAGAGCATTGTCTCACTGTTTTACTGCTTTTGGTCTGTAAAAAGAAGCTTTTCAAAGAAAAAAATTATGAATTTTCTGCTTAAAATTTTCCATCTTCAGTSCTTAAAATGCCAGTCCTTCCAGTGCATCCTCTAAAGGCACGGAAATGTTCTTTTGGGGAAGCTTTGGGATGATTTTCAGGGATGTTTGGGAGAGATGAGAATCTCARTAATGGATTTATTTCATTGCTGTCTGTGTCAAAATGACTCTTTGGGACTGGAATGACTCTGATTATAATAAATTTGTGATGAAATAATGTGGAAACTGAGACCCTTCAGACCCCAGGACTGAGGTGCTTCACTGGAAGGGCTTTTCCCAATTTCCCAGAGGAACAGAGGGATCCGTTCTGGGAATCCTTGGCAGCATTTCTGGGGCAGAACTGGAGGAACCTTGAAGGTCCACAGCCCTTGGTGACATTTCCAAGGAATCCCCTCAGATGTGTCCTCCCCCCTTGTGCTGCAGGAATATTTCCTGGGAGCCARTCCCAAAGGATTTGTGCAATTTTGCTGCCACACTCGTGGGATCACAACTGGGAATTTGGGGTGTTTTCTCCCCATAAAGTGCTGGGGGAGCTGAGATGTTCCAGCTGGAGATTTTGGGGGAAAAAGAGAACCAAAGGGATGCTCAAATTGTTTTTAGAATTAATTTATCGTCCAAGCTCAGTGAGAGATCCACTAACAAAAGGAAAGGAGAATTCCCAGCCAGCCAAGCCTGCTGATCTCTGCCTTTTCCCAGAGTTTTTCCACCTGAAATGAGTTCAGCTCAGCCCYGAAGCAGAGCTCAAAAAAGAAACCAGGTAACCAAATATTCCTAATCCTTCTGGAGGCTCCTTTGCTGTTAAATCTCTTCATAATGGGCAGTGAATGGGTCACTGAACTCCCCCTGGACCTCRGCACAGCCAGTGGAGCATTAAGGAGGAAAATTCCTCAATTTTGGGGCTGTGCCAAATCCTGCAGGGCTGAGGGAGGCAARGCAGGTCCCTCTCCTGGGCTGCAGCCCCAGCACGGGCTCTGGGAGCTGTGTCTGCTCGGGATTTGCATGCTGGGATCCCGTTCCATGGAAAATCC
>NW_026624444.1:18929-24714 GCF_030028575.1 Malurus melanocephalus
AGTGCCACCCCTGCCATGGCAGGGACACCTCCCACTGTCCCAGGCTGCTCCCAGCCCCAATGTCCAGCCTGGCCTTGGGCACTGCCAGGGATCCAGGGRCAGCCACAGCTGCTCTGGGCACCCTGTGCCAGGGCCTCCCCACCCTCCCAGGGAACAATTCCTTCCCAATMTCCCATCCATCCCTGCCCTCTGGCACTGSSAAGCCATTCCCTGTGTCCTGTCCCTCCAGCCCTTGKCCCCAGTCCCTCTCCAGCTCTCCTGGAGCCYCTTCAGRCMCYRMAAGGGGCTCTGAGCTCTCCCTGGATCCTTCTCCTGTCCAGGCTGAACAATCCCAATTTCCTGAGTGTTTCCCTATATCCAGGAGCACCATCACTCCAATTCTCTCTGTGCCCCTTTCTGGACTCTCTCCAACAGCTCCACATCCCTCCTGAGATGGGGAGCACAGAGCTGGACCCAGTGCCCCAGCTGGGGATCCACCAGAGCAGAGCAGAGCAGAGCAGAGCAGAGCAGAGGGACAGAATCCAATTTGATTCGTTCCTCTCCCAAATATCCCAAACTCCCCAGGAAAACTTGGATCTTCTCCCAGGAGAGAAGGGCAGCAGGTGCATTCCCTGTATCTGCAGCGCCGCTGTGATTATTCACGTTCGCTCCCTGTGCAATAATTCTATATTTGTGGAGGAATTTCGCACTGCAGGGAGGTTTTAAATACCTCTCCTGCTGCAGAGCTGATCCCAGCACGGAATGTACTGGGAAAGGGAAGGAATGAGCACAGTCAGAGGACCCAGTGAAGCAGCTCCATGTTGTTAGGAAAATTAATTTATAGATATTAGAGGTTTATATTTTAAAAGGAGACAGAGTAGTCTTGTAACTTCATCCAAATAAAGGGAGCGGTTGTGGGACATTTCTGTGGGGTCTCTCAAATTGTTAGAGGATGAGCTTCTTTTTTTTTTATTTTAATTTCTTAATATTTCCCTCTCTCTTTCCACATTTACTAAAATACTTGAAAAATACAAACCTCTCAAATTACTTAACACAGACCCCCATCCAAGATGCATTTCCCCGACTTTCTTATTCTTTTATTTGAAGCTTAAAAATTTAGTACTACTTCAAGTAAACAACAGTTCATGTCATAGAATAGAATTCTTATAAAATTAATGATCCTTCTTATCTCTCTTTTCACTTTATTTAGCTTCATCTACTAACAAACTCCATCATTTCTTGTGTCAATTCATAGAATTCTTATAAAATTCATGATTCTTCTTATTGCTCTTTTCACTTTATTTAGTTTCATGTCCTAACAAACTCCATCATTTCTTGTGTCAATTCATAGAATTCTTATAAAATTCATGATCCTTCTCATCTCTCTTTTGACTTTATTTAGGTTCATCTACTAACAAACTCCATCATCTGTTTGTAAAGGCATCTCTCTCATATTTCTTTCAATGTGAGCACAGCCATGCCACAGGAGCTCCAGGAACAATCTTTGCCTCCAGCTAAATTGGTCCTGCCCAGCTCCAAACGTGAAATATCATCATTTATCTGCATTGCTGAGCTGGTGACATCAACACACCTCACTGGGATTTTGGATTCTTTCCCTGCTGACATCAAGGATTTAATTGGTTGGAAAGGGCTGTGGATTTTTGTTGTCCACTTGCATTTCCCAGCTCARCTGGGGGGGTCYCTGCTGGGCTGGCCTTTGGCTGAGSCAGGAAAAGCCTCGGATAATTCATTATCAGCAGCGTGGAGGTTGGATTCCTTCTCATTTATTTCAAAATCTGCTCCTTCCCCGGGGCCTCCCCATCCCCAAATCTCAGCCAGAACAAAGATGTCCTGACAAGATTCACTASAGGCTTAAAGCAGGACAAATATTTGAGTTTAGGACATCGCTGTTTCCTGATGGGTCCTTTCTATCCCTGCAGGGCCACATGGGGCCAACACAAACTTTTCCTTGTAGAAATATTTGATTTTGTTTGCAGAACGGACCAATTGTTTCAGATGGCAGCGAGATTAAGGGCCGTGCAATCCCCAGATTTCCTTAAAACTAAGGAAAAAAAAATCAATAAATCCTGTCCTTTAATTCCAGATATTAAAAACCCCCACAGCTTTCTTGATATCTCAGTTTGGTCTTGATATTGAAGATTTTGGAGTTAGATTGAAGTTGAAGTTGGAGGGGAAGTGCTTTCCTTGCAGATTTTGGGTTCTTCTTTTTCAGTCAGCAGGACAAACACCCAGAATCGTGTTCTGGCCTCATCGTGACTAATTTCTAATTAAGATCATATAAAAAAGCCAAACTAAAGGGTGATAACAGAAATRGGAGGTTTTATCCCCAACTTTTTCTTGATCTTTGCTGTCTGATACGTGGAGAAAACGTGGTTGGCAGCTCTCGGGGCAGAGATTTGCTTGGACTGATTTCTGTTTGTATGAGCAAAATCTCAGAGTAATGTGATCTAAGGCAGATTGATGTTCAACCAGAGAGGAACAAACATCCTTTGATGATGCTTTTATCCCCTGAGCAAATAAGACTAAGAAACTMCAGAGAGTCCTTTAAGACATTTCCTGCTTCTTTCTTGGATCGTTCCCACATTAGGGACACTCTGCTCCTTCGAACTCAATTTATATTTGAATATGTGAGGCTCAAAATTAATGAGGCTCAGAAAAATCTTTCCAGTCGGAAAACGTAAAATGGGAGATGGAACAAGACAAACWGAATATGTTTTTATTACACTTTTAAACCCTGTGATTGCTGAATTATTGTTGTAAGAACTGCAAGGGGCAAGGAGTAGAAGTCTAGATATGAATTTTAAGAATGGCTTAGTGGGTTTTTTCGAATAAGTGCCTGAAATGTTGCATTTGGAGAATTCTTTGCTTTCTGTGTTGATTWATTCCCAGCTGGAACAAGTCTGTCAGGACAACGCAGGGACAGGGGGACAAAGCCAGGCTTGGCCCAGAGAATGACAGAAAATCCTTCCCAGGTCAAATATTCGATGTTAGATCAGCCTGACAGGGAAAGGGGGATGGATTTGAGGTGAAGAAGGGGAGGCCAAGGAGAGCCTGAGCAGGAGTYAAGGGACAAACACAGAATGGGGTTACAAAATCACAGAATTCAGGTTGGAAAAATCCCTTAAAATTTCCCAGTCCAACTCTTAACCCAGCGCTGCCAAGGCCACCACTAACCCATGTCCCCAAGGGACACATCCAGAGAGTTTTTGAACAATTTCAAGGAGGTGACTCCAACACCATGGGCAGCCCCTTCCAGTGCTTTTAACCAAGAAAAAAAAAGTGTCCTAATATCGATATCTGAACCTGCCCTGGCACAAATTGAAACCACGCAGTGCCTGGAGGAGGTGACAGGAAAGATGGACAGAGACCATTCCCAAAGGCCTGGAGGGACAGGGCACAGGGAGTGCCAGGCCCACCACAAAACCATGGCCCCAAATGAAAGCTTTGAAATCCCTCCATGGCTGGGGACTCCACCACTGCCCTGCTGAAGCTGTGCCAGGGCTGGAAAACCCTCTCCATGAAGGAATTTTCCTCAATTTCCAGTCTAACCGTCCCCTGTTCCAGCCTGAGGCCATTCCTCTCCTCCTGTCCCTGTTCCCTGGAGCAGAGCCCGACCCCCCCGGCTGTCCCCTCCTGTCAGGGAGTTGTGCAGAGCCACAAGGTCCCCCCTGATCCCCCTTTTCTCTCTTTTCTCCCCTTTCCCAGCTCTCTCAGCTTCTCCTGGTGCTCCAGACCCTTCCCCAGCTCCATTCCCTTCCCTGGACACGCTCCAGCCCCTCCATGTCCTCCTTGTGAGGGGCCCAAAATAACGCAGGATTTGAGGAAGTGTCTCAGCAGAGGGGACGGTCACTGCCCTGGGGACATGGTCACACCACAGCTGGGACAAACCAGGTGCCACTGTCCTGCTGGATCACCTGGCTCAAGTTCAGTCACTGCCAGCAGCTCCTCCAGGACCTTTTCCAATTTCCCAGCCCCTCATCCCCCAGCCTGGAGCTGCAGGAACTTGGTGTGACCCAGGGCAGGACCTGGCACCATGGTCTTGTTGAACCTCCCAAAATTTGCCTCATCAGCTGAGGGATTTGATACCTAAATCGGGCTTACCTAAAGCAAAACCTGGACAAAATTCAGAGAATCCAAAGCAGTTCTGTTATTGCAGGGCCTTCAGGGCCATCCAGGGCAGTCCCAGCCCAGCCAGGGGCTGCACCCACAATGGACAATGGCTCACGGCTTTTTCACCCTTTCTCACTTTTGTCCATTKGCACAAAATCGGGGCTGAATCCTCCAATTGCAGCTGCAGCCAATGCAGTCAAAAACTCCAACTTGGCCCCCCCAATTCTCTGTTGTTTCCATCTCTTGGGGCCTGGCCCAGGGAGGTGTCCTTGAGTTTGGGGCTGCAGAGGAATTGTTTTGTGTAAAAATGGGAGAGCAGGAGCTCAGCACTGTCTGTGGAGTCTGGTTAAACACTGAAGGATTCCAGAGTTACAGAGACATGGAAATAGAGAAGCTGAAATTCTGAGGAATCAGATCTCAGCTTTCTTTTAAACTGTAGGGCAGAACTGAATTTCCTCTCTGCCTTTGTCAGGTATGGACTAATCCTGGAATCTCTCTCAGCTCCTGCGAGCTGGCATTTTATCTTTCATTGGAACAGACTGGATGGATCCAGCTAATTCAATGATGCCACAAATGAAAGGCTCCCTTTGAACCACACTGTTACAACTCATTAGACAAAGCCTCCTCACATTAATTATTCCAGATGATGGCAAAAAGATTAATTTAATGTTCTACACAAAAGATGTCAAGGTTAATGATTCGATCAGGAGCAAAACTGCTGGCGGGGAGAAGCCTCCATATGAGAGATGTTTTGATACAAAAGGAATAAAAAGAATTAAAGWTTTCAAAATTGAAGGTGGCACAATCACCCAGCCTCCCCCGCAAAAGCTGTATTTTCCATTGCAGTTYTCCAAGTAAACAAACCTTTGCTCTTGCCCATTATATTTTTCTCTAAACAAATTCGCTCAGGCCTATATTTATTCCACAAAAAATGCTTGAGAAATAATAAAAAAAAAAAGCAACAAACCCTGTTCCAACATGGAGCTGGTTGCAGGGGGTGGTGTGAAAATCAGCCTGTTCAACGGCAGCGTGTGTCACCCAATCTGTCCCTTGGCTCTGTGCCTGTGCAGAACCAGGCTCAGGGTGGTATTTAAAGCTCCAATTCATCCCACCAGCTCCGTACTACAGGAGCRGGGTGGGATGAAGGGTTTTTTCCAGTCAGATCTGTCCGTGGGTTTTCCATGAGTGAAGGAACCGCCGGGTTGGGTACGCTGAGGGGAACTCCCCCACTGTGGGAATTGTTGCTGTCTCTGAGTCTGAGTTTCTCACTTCTGCTTGATTGAGCAAATCCAGAGGAGGACACCAGGATGTGCAAAGGCATGGAGCAGCTCTGCTGTGTGGGGAAGGCTGAGGGAATTGGGATTGTACAGCCTGGAGAGGAGAAGCTTTGGGGTGACTCAACTGTGGCTTTCCAGTGCCTGAAAGAAGCTACAGGAAAGATGGAAAGAGACAATGGACAGGGGATGGAGGGACAGGACACAGGGAATGGCTTCCCAGTGCCAGAGGGCAGGGGTGGATGGGATATTGGGAAGGAATTGTTGGCTGGGAGGGTGGGGAGGCCCTGGCACAGGGTGCCCAGAGCAGCTGTGGCTGCCCCTGGATCCCTGGCAGTGCCCAAGGCCAGGCTGGACATTGGGGCTGGGAGCAGCCTGGGACAGTGGGAGGTGTCCCTGCC
>NW_026624444.1:25683-27384 GCF_030028575.1 Malurus melanocephalus
AAAAAGGATATCTTCAACTGCAACATTGCCAACATTGGCCATGAGAAATAAGAAATGAAAAAGGGACACAAAAGGAGTGTGGGACGAGAKCCAGGTGGTCACTCAGGGGGTCCCTCCCCCCAAAAACCTCTCCTAAAACAAGTGGAGATGGTTTGGGTTTTCTGGAGCAACCCCTCACACCACTTTTTGCTCAAATAAAGGAAATTGCTAATGAAAAAGAAAAAAATATTCCTGTGGGGTTTTGTGATTAAAATCCAACTCAAACGGACTCAGGGCAGGAACATGCTGACTCAGGGATTCTGGAGGAGATTGGGACGCTCATCACCTCCTCTCCTGCTCCTGTTCTGTCCCCAGGGGGATGAATTGGGATGAATTCCACTCATTTTCCCCCTGATTTCCAGCCTTGCAATGAACCCACTGGGCCGTGACTCCCTCTGGCCCTGCTCCAGGGGATGTTCAGGTACCTGAATGTCCCAGCAGAGCCTGGAGATGCTCAAATGTGTCCTTTGGGGACCACAGTGAGCTCACTGATCTCATTTCATACCCAAGTGACGCCGCTAAACACAAACCTTAAACCCGATCACGTCCCAGCCGCCCTAATTAGGCAGAGCTTTTGCAAAGGCAGCTTTTTCAGGGAGAAGAAATTAAATTACAGTCTGGGACATGCTCGGTGTTTGTTTTCAGAGAGAAAAATGCACCTTGAGAGGAATCGTGGAATGGTTTGGGTGGGAAGGGACATTAAAGTCACCCAGTGCCACCCCTGCCATGGCAGGGACACCTCCCACTGTCCCAGGCTGCTCCCAGCCCCAATGTCCAGCCTGGCCTTGGGCACTGCCAGGGATCCAGGGGCAGCCACAGCTGCTCTGGGAAATCCATTCCAGCCCCTCACCATCCTCACAGGGACAATTCCTTCCCAATATCCCATCCAACCCTGCTCTTGGGCAGTTTGAAGCCATTCCCTGTGTCCTGTCCCTCCAGCCCTTGTCCATTTTCTCTTTCTTGAAGCTCCTTCAAGCACTGCAAGGCCACAATGAGGTCACTCAAAGCTTCTCCCCTCCACACCAAACAATCCCAATTCCCTCAGCCTTCCCTCACAGCAGAGCTGCTCCATCAACAGCAAATCCAGCATGAAAAACCACACCAAACTCATGAGGGTGCAAGCCAAGAACAACCAATCCTGAAATGAGCCGCTGGCTCAGCTTTAAAAACACCTGAATTTTAACTAATCCTTTATAATCGATGTTATCCTTTATTCCCTCATTTTTACTGCTCTGTTTTCCAAGGTTTAGGATGGCCTCTAGTGGCCCACGGGATGTGCAAGGACAGACCCTGTTGGGTTTGGCTGAGCAGGGCAGGGACAGGGCAGGGACAGGGGGACAAAGCCAGGCTTGGCCCAGAGAGCAGCAGCAAATCCTTCCTAGGTCAAATATTCAATATTTCAATAATAGAATAATAATTTCAATAATATTTCAATATTAGATCAACCTGATAGGGAAAGGAGAATGGATCTGAGGTGAAGAAGGAGAGATTTAGATGAGAAAAGGGGAAGAAATTGTTGACTGTGAGGTGCTGAAGGACTGGCACAGGATGCCCAGATCTGCCCCTGGATCCCTGGCAGTGCCCAAGGCCAGGCTGGACATTGGGGCTGGGAGCAGCCTGGGACAGTGGGAGGTGTCCCTGCCATGGCAGGGGTGGCACTGG
>NW_026624444.1:29648-31126 GCF_030028575.1 Malurus melanocephalus
GTGACAGAGCAGCTCTGCTACAGAGCCAGGCTGAGACAACTCTGGTTGGCCATCCTGGAGATGAGAAGGCTCCTGGGAGACCTTAGAGCTCCTCCAGGTGCCTAAAGGGATCCAGGAGAGATGGAGAGGGACAGGAGACAAGGGATGGAGGGACAGGACACAGGGAATGGCTTCAAGCTGAAAGAGGGTTGATTTAGGATGGGATATTGGGAAGGAATTGATCCCTGGGAGGGTGGGGAGGCCCTGGCACAGGGTGCCCAGAGCAGCTGTGGCTGCCCCTGGATCCCTGGCAGTGCCCAAGGCCAGGCTGGACATTGGGGCTGGGAGCAGCCTGGGACAGTGGGAGGTGTCCCTGACATGGCAGGGGTGGCACTGGATGGGCTTTGAGGTCCTTTCCAACCCAAACCATTCCATGATTCCATGAATCTACCTGGATCAGGCAGAGGTAAGTTCTTTCTAGGAAGAATTCCATGAGAGACTTTTTAACACTTGATGGGATCGTCCCCAAATTCCATTATTTGGATAAAAACAAAACCCAAACCCATTTTCTGCAGTGATTTCTTTACCCTCTGCCTGCAAATATCTGATGTGTGAGGTCAGCACAAGGGAAAAAAATGTGCCTGAAGTTTCTCCCCACACAAACCTGTCCTAAAGCTTCAGCACTCCAAGGTAAAACTGCAGTGGAATCTAAGAATACAGGAATATAGAAATTATTGTGGTAGAGGTAATAACCCCCAGAAAAAGGATTTCAGTGCATTTTTAAAGCCCCAAACCCCCCAAATTGCCCTTAAATAAAGGTTKTTCCAATGTCTGACTTCTTCAATTGGTGGAATTAGGTGACAAAAGCAACAACCACGAAGTGGAAATTCAGAAAAGAAAAAGTCCAGAACAGAAAGAGAAACTCTTTACATGAGGTTACTAAACAAAAATTAAATTTGAATCTGGACAGATTGGACAGGGCTTGGAAGAACTTGGGATAGGGAAAAGTGTCCCTGCCCAGGGCAGGGGGTGACACTGGATGAGCTTTAGGGTCCCTTTCAACCCAAATCTTTACAGGATTCTATAAATATTGGAATCATTGCAGAGAAAATCCTACCTTCTGGGTGGCTGAGGAGGAGAAGGTCCCTCCACTGTGCCTCCCACTCCTCATCCCAAAGGATTCCGTGGACAAGAGGAGCTGCAGTCCCTGTGGGCTCTGTTACACCCAGGGGATGTGCTCGGAGCAGGTGGATCAGGGGACCTGGAGGGAAAGATCCTGAAAGAAAAAACAGCACCAGTCTCACAAAAAATTCCAAAATCACACAGAATTCCAGAATATCCTGAGTTGGAAGGGACCCACAGGGATCATCTCAGTCCATCTCCTGCCCCAGGAAATCCAACAGACCCACCCTGTTCATCCCTGGCAGCGCTGTCCAAACGCTCCTGCAGCTCTGGCAGCCTCGGGGCCGGGACCATTCCCTGGGGAGCCTGGGCAGTGC
>NW_026624444.1:31894-36309 GCF_030028575.1 Malurus melanocephalus
TTTTATTTTATTTAGTGCTTGAAAATGTTTATTTGGGGGCAGATCATGCTCCTTCCAGTGGAAGGTGTCCCTGCCCATGGCAGGGGTGGGATGAGACGATCTTTAAGGTTTCTTCCAACCCAACTGTCTCGGTTTGAAAGACAGGTGTCTGCCAAAGGAGGCGAGGACCTCTTTTGGAACAGAGAATACAATTCCCTTCCCTCCAAATTATTATAAATCTGAAATCACGGGGCTTTCAGGCAAAGAAATCGGGGGGAAAAAAAGGAAAAACAGTTCTTTACTATTGTGTGTAACAAGGCAAACAAACAACAACAGCGGTAGCAGCAACAAACAAACCAGAAACCCAGTGCCAGCCTCCCCTGGGCTGTTCCACACTGTCCCCTCGGTGCCGTTATGGTCACAGCCGGCAGGGGTACTGGTGGCTACTGGTGGCGTGGGGGGGGGGTGTGGTGATTCCTCCCCGCCTGCAGGGGCGTTGTTAGGTCCGCGCAGGGTGGGCACAGTGATCAGTGATTCCTCTGATCCTGCAGGGAGTGCTGTTGGCTCCGTGTGGGGTGGGCGCAGTGATCAGTGATTTCTCCAAGCCTGCAGGGGATGCTGTTTGCTCTGGGTGGGTGCGGTGATTCCTCCTCTCCTGCAGGGGGAACTGTTGGCTCTGCGCAGGGTGGGCGCAGTGATCAGTGATTCCTCCGAGGCTGCAGGGGCGCTATTGGCTCTGGGTGGATGTGGTGATTCCTCCCAGCCTGCAGGGGCACTGTTGGCTCCGCGCAGGGTGAGCTCAGCGATCCTCCCCTCCAGCAGGGGGCACTGTGGCGCAGGCTCAGCCCACCTCTCCCTCACGTGGTGATGGCGGCTGGGCTGCATGGCCGGACGGGCTGCAGCACAAACCTTGGAGCGGCAGGGGTTTGTAATGAGGTGAAATGACACGGATCCCCAGGCAGGTGGCAAGAGGGACTGATTTATTGCAAAAAACCTGGGTATTTTAACCATTAGCTTGTTATGGGTTTACATTCTTGTGAAGCGCAGCAAAGTGTCTGAGCCAACCGCCATAAATCACACCAGACCCAATTGCCATAAATCACACCAGGAACACACCATGATCACAATCAACGGCCATAAATCACATCAGGAACATGCCATGGTCAGAACCAACCACGATAAATCATACCAGGAACACGCCATGGTCACAACAACCACCATAAATCACGCCAGGGACATGTGATGGTCAGAACTGACCACCATAAATCACACCAGGAACATGATGGTCACAACCAACTACCATAAATCATGACAGAAACATGCGATGGTCACAACCAACCACCATAAATCACAGCAGGAGCGTGATAGTCACAACCAACTACCATAAATCATACCAGGAACACGCCATGCTCAGAACCGACCGCCATAAATCACACCAGGAACACGCCATGGTCACAACCAACCACCATAAATCACACCAGGAGCATGCCATGGTCACAAGCAACCACCATAAATCATGACAGAAACATATGATGGTCAGAACCAACCACCATAAATCACACCAGGAACGTGATAGTCACAACCAACCACTGTAAATCACACCAGGAACATGTCATGGTCACAACAATGGCCAGAAATCACACCAGGAACACGCCATGGTCACAATCAACCGCTATAAATCACGCCATGGTCAGAAACCAACCACAATAAATCACACCAGGAACACACCATGGTCACAACCAACCGCCACACACCGCTGTGTGATCTCTCACAGGTTCTATCCCTCATTTTCCAGGGTTTTGTAACTTATTTTTCACCTCCAGTTTATCTGAGCAATTCCCAGAATTCTTCTGTGGTTGGCTGAAGTGGCAGGAAAGAGCAGGAGTTTTACAGGGGTGACAAAGCCCTTGTTTTGTAGGGTTTTACTGATYGCTGCAGGGGCTGGCTTGCCCTGGGATGGGAAACAAGAGGTGGCAGAAATTCCACAGCAGTGACAGGAGCCACGGTGTGTCCTGGAAGGAGAGGGTGTGGGGTTATGGTGTGACAGAAACCTAAAGCCCCCAACTCCCAAACCCAGAGGGGCTCCCTCAGAGCGGGAGGGGTTTGGGGTCCCAGGTTTTCCTTTGTATTGAGAATTGGTGCCTGAAAAGACAGGCTGGAGATAGAAATAAATAGAATAAAATTTTATTTTAAAACAAAGAAAACAAGTTTTTATTAAAAAGAAAACAACAAAGCAAAACCTAGAAATAAGTAGAAATAAAGCCCCTTAGACCAGTGACTGTACAGCCCCCCAGAGCTGGGCTCAATTTTTTGTGTTTTTTTAAGAACTGGTCATTATTGTCTCTTAGTGACAGAGGGGACAAAATTCCCTAAAGCAAAAGGAAAAATCCTAATCTCCAAACAAAGCCATTCTAGGATTCTGTGGGCTTCGTCTTTTTTCAGAAGTGTTTTCTCTCCTCTCCGAGTGCTGTCTGAAATGTCTTCATACCCCTTAAAGCAGGATGGTTTCCTGGATAGTTTTCCTCTRTGGTGAATTATTTGTGTCTGGTTACTCCTTAGGAACTCTCCCCATGCTGTGGAATTGTTTTAGTTCCCCCTGTGCAGACCAAGGGATGTTAGGGTCACTCAGGGCAGAGTTTTGGGCTACAGGGCCAAAATCAGAGACTTGTCGTATCGTTCTGCCCTTTGACAACCAAAACAAAAAAAAAACAAAACAAAAACCCCAAAAACCCACCAAAAAAAACCCCGAAACCTCCATCGAACAACAAAAAAATTCTAACAAAAAAAAATTCCAACAAAAAGACCAACGACACCAAAAAACTCCAACCAAAAACAAAGAAACAAAAGAAAACAAACAAAAAAGTTTTTGTTTGAGCACCCACTTGCAGGAAACACTGTCCAGATTCTCATTTTAGCTGTCAATGCTGCGTCACGTTCTAATTTTAGGGAGTCACCTGCGTCACRGGTGGGTTTGGGTGTGGGCTACACCTGGCTGAGGGGTTGCTGAGAGGATTTCTGCTCAGACAGCAGCAAGAAACTGAGGTGATGCCCTAATCCACAAGTAAATGAAAATAAAATAAAATAAAATAAAGGAAATCACTTCTTTCCACAGCCCKGGGATGGTTTGGATTTCAAATGCAGTTCTCAGTTAATGCCAGCAGAAGGAAGTATTTGGTTACAAAACCAACTGGTAAAACCTGATAAATCAATCAGAGTTTAGTGAGTGTTCATTGACACGGGCAGGCAAAGAATGAAAGTTGTTATGAATTCCTTCTCAAACTTCTTTGTTCCCGCAGAGCTTTCCTTTGCCCCAGCAGCA
The DNA here is from genome assembly GCF_030028575.1 of Malurus melanocephalus. Taxonomy (NCBI): domain Eukaryota; kingdom Metazoa; phylum Chordata; class Aves; order Passeriformes; family Maluridae; genus Malurus; species Malurus melanocephalus. The sequence continues at coordinate 35,193 of NW_026624444.1, forward strand.
CAAGCACAGGAATTATCCTCATTTCAGAGCTGAAGTTCTYWWAAGGGAGTTAATTCCTGGTTCAAATGRTTTGAGGAAGAAATTATAAATTAACCCACAGCCGTGATGAAGGTGCTGCATTCCTCCCAAACCAGTCAGGCCTTTCCTTCACTTTCATTTACTGGGTGAAATCAGGAGTGTGTGCAGCCAGGTGTCCCTGCCAGCAAGGTGCAAACACCCACTTCTGATAAAAGGAAACCATGCTGGATTATGTAAACGTTTCTGGAGAGACACCGTGAAAAAACAGCTTTTGTTTTAAGGGCTCTCACGTCATCCCCTGTAGCAACCATCACAAAGGTGTTTGGGATGGAATCCATTGCTATGAGCCCTGTAAAAATTAACTTAAATCTGAATTTTTAATGATATCTGGCCTCCCCTTGGTGCAGGTGTGAGTGGAGTCTTCCATCCAGGATTTTGAGACTCACTGAAACAAGCAGAGTCCACTGGGCTGCTTGCACTTAAAATTCAAAATGAAAACAGGGGGGTTGTGCCTTTTTGCTTAACCTTGAAGACCCCCAGAATCATTCCCAAAGCTCCTTTGTTTCATCCTTAAAATTTTATTTACCTTTGGTTTATTTCCCTCCAAAGCTGGGATGATTCCTCTCCAAAGCTGAGATTTTTTTTTTTCCCTCCCCTCCAATTTATCAACGTTTTTCATGCAGGAAGATGAAGCCAAAGACAGATCACGTCAAAGAGGCGACCCAGGCAGAAATGAGTCGTGAATCACAAATTTTTTCTCCCTTAGTAACACTTGAGGAAAGGTCAAGGATGTTCAATGTACCCAATTCTTGCACAACCAGGCAGGAACGGGCGCACGTCAGTCCCTCACATCATGACAGGTGTGCTTGAGGTAATTTCTGCAGCTCTGGGAGGAACTTTTAATCTTTCTGTGTTATCCACACAATGAAGAGGATCTTTGTATCACAGATGTTTTACAGAGAAATAATTTTTATGTGAACGAATTCTAAAACCTATTCAGTTCCTCAATTAGGAAAATTCAATTTACATTAATTTTGTTATTACTGTGTATGCCAGTGTTCGCTGGTTCTTTACCTGTAAAAAGGGTATTTTAATATAA
>NW_026624444.1:36396-50937 GCF_030028575.1 Malurus melanocephalus
TTTCCAGAGAATTTCCAGGTCATCCAGACAAACATTAGGTTTTCTTCAAGCATTGCCAGTTCCAGTTGGAAAATTGTCCCTCTAAACCTAGAACTGAGTTGGTGATGAAGCCTCTCCATCAGAGTTTGAAAAGGTTTAGGACTTTTCCTGAGCACAGGGTTTGGTGAGATGAAACAAAAAGTGATGGAAAATGCAGGCAAGAATTTATTTCTTTTTCCTGGTTTCACACTGAACAAGAAATTTGGGGTTTRGAAGAGGCGTCAGAGGAAAGGAGAACAGGAATCTGGACAGAGAACAGGGACAGGAGTTCAGGGATGAAGGACCCCAAACCCAGAGTCTGTTCTGTAGATTAATCCTGATTGAGAATTTAAAAGGATAAAACCTCAAACTCACTCAACATTGGTGATGGCTCAAAATGGAAACATTTTTAATTCTGTCTGATTAAGGGATAGGGCAGTTCTTCCTTGAACTGCACCGTTACCCACTACTCCATGGATTTGCCAGAGCAGCTCATGGATTTGCTGGATTTTGCTGCTTTACCCATTGGTTTACCCCTGKCCATTCCCTCAAACAAATTCTCCGGAATCCCTTTGTCCATTCCCCAGGGGACAAATCCCAGGGGGTGGCTGAGCTGTCCATTTGTGGTTTTGGCAAAAACTTTGGTGATCCCAAGGAACGAGAGCTGGGGAAGGAAGGATGAGCCCCACGGGCTTTTCTCATCACTCAACCCAGGTTTTTGCTGCTCCTGGCGTCCCACAAAGAGCATCAGGAAGTGTTTGCTCGGCATTCAGAGTGGAGCCGCGCGCCTGAAATGTAAACTCAACCCCCAGCCAACCTCCTGTCTCCGTGTCCACCCTCAACTTAAATATCTGCCAGATGAATGTGTGATTGTGGCCTCCAAGGGTGTAGACCCGGCYCCATTCCTGCTCATTTCATGCTCAGATTCACTCCCGCTGACCTTTTCAAGCWGAGAGTTTCTTATTTACCTTCCCTAGAGGGAAAGTACCCGCTTCTAATTTGAAAATCCTCGGGCTGGCAGGTACAGGTGTGGCTCAAAGCTCCACTGAGGGCTGGCGTTATGCAAGGGGCTGGAGTTTAAAGAACGTTTCCCCCTCGACCATCACACTCATCTCATCCCTTCCTGGGTGAGGGTCACTCCTGTGCTGCTCCAGAGCAGCAGAGCCCCGAAGGGAATTTGGGATAATTTTGAATCTTGTCTGAAAATTCTRACCTTGTAAGAACAAAAGGATGGATTGGACGATAAATTTATCCCGGTTTAAGATGAAGATTTTGTGTGTTATCATTGCATTGTGCTGCTTGTCTGGTAAGCTGAATTTATTTAACAATTAATTTGTTTAAATCACTAAATTGTTCAAATTATTAAATTATTTGATTTGTTGTTTTTTTATAAATTAGAAAAACTCTGCATTTTTTTTAAATAGAAAAAACTATTTAGTACAGTTGAGCAGATTTTGCAAATTAAATCATTACCACTAAMACTCTACCAAGTTTTATTCATATCAAATCACTTCAAACAACATCAATKATTAAATCCTTTCAGAATTTGTGATACAAACTCAAAACCTCAAATCACTTCGGAGTGATGGGCTGATCTTGCTCGTGGTCTTGCCARTTTTTGGCACTTTTCCTCATCAGTTGAAAGAAGAACCGAGAACAAAACATTTATTTCTCAAATTTATTGAATATAAATGGAGAGGGAATTGCCAAAGCTGAGCTGATCAAATTGCATGTAGCAAAACTCAGAATAGAAACKGCAATATTTGTTTTTAGCAACCAAAGTTAATTTTATTTTCTGAAGAAAGATGAATGAGATGTTAATATTTACTTTATAAACAGCTCATCTACATTCCTCTGTTGGGTTTTGAAATCATTAAAAGTGTTTGGGGGGAATCCAAATCATAATTGTTACTAGAAAATAATCAGGCTAAAAATACTTTGAAAATTTTACAGTATTTTCACATTGTGTATTTTTTGCCCTTGAAAAAGTGGGTACAAATGACATTTTCAATGGCAAAATCACACAGGATCTGGAGTGCTCCAGTGTCTGAAAGTATATTTCTTATAACATGAAATTTAGCTTTATAAAACCTTCTTGAATTTAAAATCTAGAAGGCATTTAATAATCTAGCATTTCAATATCTAAAAAAATTTTCTAATGATATTTTTATTATAACAAATATTTTAATATTTATTAAAATTAATTTAAAATATTATTAAAATATAATTTCAATTCAATTTTATTTTAAAATTTAAGTTGGAATTACTTGGTTTCTATATTGAAAAGCAGTTTTGTGGTAATGGTTACTCAAAGGTTTATGAATTTCATTTTATGGACACTTAGGACTTGAAGTCCCCGTGATTTATAGAACACTCCAGCAGTCAATTAATTAATTAATTAATTAAAATTTGTAGAGATATTTTAAGTGCATTGGTGGCAACATATAAAATGCCTTTGTTCACGCAACCTTAACTGATATTAATTTTAAATTAAAGGCAATTAAGGTTATTTTAATTCYCAATTAGAGGGAAAGCACGGGAGCTAAACAGTGCTTGAAATTATATGGGCTCAAAACAACTTGGACTATTTCATATATTAATAAAYATATTAATATATAAAAATACTAATTAATATATATTAACAAAATTATCATAATAAAGTCATATTAATAAAAGTAATAATTATATTAAAAAGTATATAATTAAAATTATATTAAATTTCATTTTATTTCATTAAATTTCAATTAATTTAAATTATTAATTTAATTTAAAATTTAATTTAAWATTTAATTTAATTAATTTAAATTAAACTTTAATTAATTTAATTAATTTAAATTAAACTTAAATTTTAAAAATAAACTTAAATATTAAAAAATTTAATTAATTTACTCTGTCCTGGTAACATTTGGGCTGTTTTTATCTGAGCTGGTGAATAGAAATTTGCATGAGGATTCCTGTCTGAGCCAGATTTTAAGTGCAGGTGGATGTGAAAATATTCYACTGCAAAAAGGAATCCAGCATTGGTTTAGAACATGGAAATTCCTGTTAGGAATTCCTGACTGGGATCAGGAAATCCCTCATGCCTTGTAGTGAGGGAACTTTGGTATTTTYGTGAATTTTTCGTGAATTCACCAAATGTTCTCTTAAGAGGACAAGAGCTATGTCCTTCATTACAGAGTCTGCAGTTCAATCTTAATAATTTGAAGTATTTTATTATTGTAAAGTCCGAAAAATTATTATTTCAATGGATATATATCCAATTGCTGTTAGAAATTTGTGATTCCAGATTGCTTCCCAGAGGAGTTTGGGATACAGWGAGTTTAACTCTGTGCATCACCATATCTTTTTCATTATTCTGAAAAATCCTCATGGGAAGTTGATTAGGCATGGCCAGAATTGGCTTAAAATCGCCAGGCATTATGGGGAAAAAAAAGAGGAATCAAATCATTCTCTAGAAAATAAAATAGATGTTAATATAGAAAAGTATATATGAAAATAGAAATGCATCAAGGTATAAGGATTTCATTATTACACATTTTAGGAAAAAAACCTACTTATTCCTGACTTTTTTAGAGCTATGTATCCTTCTTAAAATGAAATATCTATTATATTCTTTTTTAATGTCACAGAATGGTTTGTGTTTTAAGGGACCTAAATCCCATCCAGTGCCACCCCCTGCCATGGCAGGGACACCTCCCACTGTCCCAGGCTGCTCCCAGCCCCAATGTCCAGCCTGGCCTTGGGCACTGCCAGGGATCCAGGGGCAGCCACAGCTGCTCTGGGCACCCTGTGCCAGGGCCTCCCCACCCTCCCAGGGAACAAKTCCWTCCCAATATCCCATCCATCCCTGACYATTAATGTGAATAATTAAGACAGAGACAGATCTGTGAGTAGGAACAAAGCTTGAGGAGCTACTTYCAATTTACTCCTTGCCACACTGGCTGCTCCTTCCTTTCACTGACTCTCCTCTGACCTTCCAAGTCTTTGATTCTGTTCTAACATTAATATTACCACCGCGCCTGTTATCTGTGATATTCTGCTGTTTTCTAAGCCCTCTCATGCACGAAATACCAGAGCATCACTTGATTGAGTCTGGAATCCAGAAAGACAACAAAGGTTTAGGAATGGGGAAGAGACAGGGCATTATTTTAGTATAGAACAGACAGAGCCGTGCCTTGTTCTGGTCTGGATCASAGGTGAGAGGGACAGCTCAGTGCTCGGCTGTGACAATGCAGCCCCTGAGAGTGCAGGTGACTCACAGCCAGGTGGCTCCAGGAGGGTGCAGAGCAAACTCAGGGAGTGCAGGTAGAACAAACAGCTTTGAAACCCCAGAGAAATTAATCCCTTCTCTTGTCCAGCTGGTGAGCCGTGACAACAGAGAGATTTGATGTGACTCTGCCCCRCTCAGGTGGGACCCCACCCTCCAGCACAGAAAGGATGGGGAACTCTTGGAGTGAGCCCACAGGAGGCTCCAGGATGATCAGAGGGACAGGGCAGCTCTGCTGGGTGGAAAARCTGAGAAAATTGGGGAAGTTCAGCCTAGAAAAGAGAAGCTTTGGGGTGGCCTCTTTGTGGCCTTGCAGTGCTTGAAGGAAGCCAACAATAAAGACAGAGAGACAATTTCCAAGGGCCTGGAGTRCCAGRACAAGAGGAAATGRCTTSAAAGTGATAGAGATATTWGGGAAAARCTCAGAGAGTGGGGAGGCCCTGGCATAGGTTGTCCAGAGCAGCTGYAGCTGCCCCTTCCCATGKCCTGGAAGTGTCCRAGGCCAGGCTGGACAGGGTTTGGGGCACCCTGGGACAGTGGAAGGTGGGATGGAACCAGGTGGGCTTTAAGGAAGGGACCAAACCACAGCCAAATGATGATTCCCTGATTCCATGGAGTTTGTGAGGATGCTGGGATTTGATTCCTYAGATTTCAAGCAGCTTGGCCTGAGTCCCTGTCCCTCTCCCCATCCTTCCTCCCCTAACGGCGCTACCTGAGGCGCGACGCCAGCCCTGCTCATTTCCTGGTGGGTGTCAAACCCGAGCGTTACTAATGAGCCTGGAATGCTCTATCAGAAAAGAATCTCCTGAGGTGACACGACCAACCTGACAGGGGAGAGACCGGGGTGTGATTCCCRTGACGGATTATTTACAGAATGGGCCCCTCCTTAGAACCACACCGGGGAGATGCTTTGGAACGTTTGCGTGCACCCCAGGGGAACAAGAGAATTTAATTGGGGTGACAAACCCATGGCTATTGTGCTGTCGTCACTGAAATAGCCATGGATGAATAGCAGATATTTTTAGGTGTTGCCACTTCAGAAAGCTTGAAAAAAGCAAAGCATGAATATGTAATGCTTACATAAAAAGCAGCTGGAAAAATGTTGGACTTGTTCAAAACATTTTTCATGAAAAAGTTGGACTTGTTCAGAATATTTTTCTTGAAAAATGTTGGACTTGTTCAGAGTATTTCTTGTGGAAAAGTTGTACTTGTTCAGACTATTTTTCTTGAAAAATATTGGACTTGTTCAGAGTATTTTTCTTGACCCCATATTCACCCATTTCGGTGTCTACTACTGCTTTAAAATCTGAAAATTACAGACATGAATGACATCTCTCAGTGAAATATATTCAAATCCTGAAACAGCTCAGTGTTCTCGAGAAGCTGTTCCAGAAAAGTCTGAACAGCTTTTGAACTCTTTTCCTTGGAAAACTGGGGACATCAAAAAGATGGGGCTGGGTAGGAATGTGATTTCTCATTGGAAAGGAAGGAGTTTGGGGTTTGGTGAGTTCTCTGCTGACTATCTTTACTGTAGAAAACAGAAGAATCTTAAAGCTAATTACGAAAAAATAACAATATAAAAGAAGTAAGAAAATAAACAAATTGATACAGACTGATTCAATTTCCTTCTTGACAAGAGGTTTTGGCCAAAGGGAAACCCTCAGTTGGACTAAGAATTTAATCAGAGAATAAATTTTAACAGTGATTGATATAACACTCCCTAAAAGCAGAAATTATACAGGGTAGAGGGAAATCCTCATAGATGGGCGTTACTGTTCTTTTCTGGGTTTGGATGAAAAAGTTTGGATTAGAAAAATCTGGAAAAATTAATGCCTGGCAGTAAGCAAGATTACATTTTAAATGTCATCAGTTCTCTGCCTTAGGGACAGTTTTTCCTGAATCCTTTGGAAGATTATCTATGGCAAGATAAAAGTTAGGAATCTTGCAAATATTTTGGAAGACAGGATTGGAACTCGAATGACTGAGAAAAAAAAAAGAATGGCTCTTCCAAATTGCTGCAGACAATTTGGGACACCTTGCACATGCAAAAGCACGTGTTCAGCTGTAAAGAACATTCTGGTTTTGCTCTTCTTTTTCAAAGATCTCTTCAGAGARCCTCCAGCTGGGCATGTCTATTGGTTTGAGTGCATGAAGGAGSAAATAAAGTGCAAGAGGTTTTGTGGTAACACCGTTGTTCAAGGGGTAAATGTCCAGTGGTCACTCAAYCCCTTGGACTGAGTCCAGWGGAGGCTGCCAAGATGAGCAGAGTGACAGAGCAGCTCTGCTACAGAGCCAGGCTGAGACAACTCGGGTGGGCCATCCTGGAGATGAGAAGGCTCCTGGGAGACCTTAGAGCTCCTCCCAGTGCCTAAAGGGATCCAGGAGAGATGGAGAGGGACAGGGGACAAGGGCTGGAGGGACAGGACACAGGGAATGGCTTCAAGCTGAAAGAGGGTTGATTTAGGATGGGATATTGGGAAGGAATTGTTCCCTGGGAAGGTGGGGAGGCCCTGGCACGGGGTGCCCAAGCAGCTGTGGCTGCCCCTGGATCCCTGGCAGTGCCCAAGGCCAGGCTGGACATTGGGGCTGGGAGCAGCCTGGGACAGTGGGAGGTGTCCCTGCATGGCAGGGGGTGGGACAAAAGGATTTTCAAGGTCCCTTCCACATAAACCATTCTGTGACTTTATGCTAACCTTATATAATATAACCTTATATAATATAACCGTACATAATATAACCTTATATAATATAACCTTATATAATGCAGTTTATGATCAACAAATGATTCTTCAGTATTTTCACTCCTTAATATTCAATGAGATGTGAATATAGGGACGTATTTCCTATAATACCACAACAAAATTTGGATCTCCAAATTTTGACGTAGTGAAAAYGGAAAAATGCTGTAAAAGAATATTTAAATAAACAGTGCAGGCACAGGGAATTAATTTGAATATAGAAAATGAAGAAGACCAGAGGTTTTCAAAAAYTAAAAAGTCAATTTCTGTTCCAGGAAATTCACAGCAGCAAGGCACTGATTGGACAACACAGACCGCTGAAGTAAACTCAACTCCTGATATGGGAAAGGGACATTCCACAACTCCTGGGAAGGAGAAAACATCCACAACTAATATGATATCTAGGACAGCAGAAAACTCCAGCCCAGTTGATGGCAAAACCATGGATTCAGTAACTTCCACTCAGGAAGCAATGTCTGACCGTGAGAACAAAACCACAACAGTCTCCACGACAGAAGAAACCCCTGGCCCAGAAAGAACAACTGCAGATGCTTCGAGCCCTGCTGGAACATCCACTCTGGATCAGGTAAAAAGKGAAGGGATAGAAACAACACCTGCAACCACCACAGACCCTGCACAAACATCGCCCTCTGCTCCTGGGACAAGCCAAACTTCTGCCATTACCTCTGCTCTTCCTCTGAGCTCAACTTCGGAGACCACTTCTCCAATTCTCATCACAACTACACCAACTAAAACTCCCTTGGTGACAGCCTCCACTGATGCTGCATCAGCCTCAACCGTTGAGCTGAGCACTGTGCCCACCTCCATGATGATGGAATCCTCCACCTCAGCTGCCCAGTCCACCACTCATTCTGGCACTACGGCTCCAGCATCATCGCGTGGGCAAGAGGCAACCTCCACAATCCTCTTGACGTCAGAACAAACCTCCAGTGTAAAACCTTCAGCCACCACTCCAATCCAATCCAGCCCAGCTGAAACATCCACTCATGACCAGGTCACCACTAAAGCGACAGAGACAACTGGGACCAATGTGCATGCACAAACACCGTCTTCTGCGCCTGGGACAGCCCAAACTCCTGCTACCACCTCTGGTCTTCCTCAGAGCTCCACTCGGGAGAACACTTCTCCAGCTCTCACCACAACTGCACCAACCACCATCCCATTGGAGAAAACTTCCACTGAGGCTGCTGCATCCACCTCAACCACTGAGCCCAGCACTCTGCCCACCTCCACGACAACGGAATCCTCCACCTTGGCTGGACAATCCACATCTGGTCCTGGGACTACGGCTCCAGCCTCTTCCACTCAGGCTGAGACATCTTCATTTGAAACAACCTTCAAGATCCTCTCRACCACAGAACAAACCTCCAGCCTAAAGCCTTCAGCCACCACTCCAATCCAATCCAGCCCAGCTGAAACATCCACTCATGACCAAGTCACCACTAAAGCAACAGAGAAAACTGCGACCAGTGGTGTCCCTCCCCAAACATCATCTGCTGCACCTGGAACAACCCAAAATACTGCCACCACCTCTGGTCTTCCTCGGAGCTCTACTCCAGAGAGCTCTTCCCCGGCTCTCACCACAACTGCACCAACCACTGTGCCGTTGGAGAAAACCTCCACTGATGCTGCTGCTACGCCCACCTCAGCTACTGAGCCCACCACTGTGCCCACCTCCAAAATGATGGAATCCTCCACCTCAGCTGCACAGTCCACAGCTCCTCCTGAGACTACAGCTCCAACCTCTTCCTCTGGAGCAGAGACATCTCCATTTGAAACAACCTCACAGATCCTCTTGATGTCAGAACAAACCTCCAGTGCAAAACCTTCAGCCACCACTCCAGTCCAGTCCAGCCCTGCTGGAACATCCACTCGTGACCAAGTCACCGCTGAAGCTACAAAGACAACTGAGACCACCAAAGCTGGTGCACAAACATCGTCCTCTTCTCCTGGGATAAATCCAGCTTCTGCCAGCACCTCTTCTCTTCCTCAGAGTTCTGGTCTGGTGAGCAGTTCACCAAGTCTGATGACAACTACACCTAGCCCAACTCTATTGGAGACAACCTCCACTGATGCTGGTTCTACATCCACGTCAACCACAGAGCCCAGCACATTGTCCACCTCCATCACAATGGAATTCTCCACCTCAGTTGCACAGTCCACAACTGGTCCTGGGACTACGGCGCCAGGTTCTTCCACTAGAGCAGAGACATCTCCACACAAGACAACCACCAAAATTGGCTCAACCTTAAAACAAACCACCAGCCTGAAGCCTTCAGCCACCACTCCCATCCAATCCAGCCCCACTGGAACATCCACTCGTGATCAGGTCACCACTGAAGTGGCAGAGACAACACAAGCGACCAAAGAGCTTCGTGCAGAAACATCATCCTCTTCTCCTGGGACAAGCCCAAGTTCTGCCACCACCTCTGCTCTTCCTCAGAGCTCGACTATGGAGAACACTTCCCCAAGTCTCACAACCACAATGCCACCTACCACCACTCCAATGGCCACAACTTTCCGTGYTCCTGCTACATCAACCTCAACAGCTGAGCAGTTGCTCAGCACTGAGCCCAGCAGTGCGTCCCCCTCCACGACAATGGAATTCTCAACGTCAACTGCCCAGACCACATCTCAGCCTGAGACTACGGCTCCAACCTCTTCTGCTAGAGCAAAGACATCTCCATTTGAGACAACCCCCAAAATCCTCTTGACCACAGTACAAACCTCCAGCCTAAAGCCTTCMGCCACTGCTCCAGTCATATCTAGTGCCGCTGGGACATCCACACTTGACCAGGTCACCACTGGAGCAACAGAGACAACAGCAGACATAAACGTGGCCAAAGCAGAAACATCGTCCTCTTCCCCTGGGGCAAACCCAAGTTCTGCCACCACCTCTGTTCTTCCTCAGAGCACTGCTCTGGAGATCACTTCTCCAACTCTCACCACAACTATACCGACCACCACCCCAGTGGCCATCACCTCCACTGAAGCCCTTACAGCCCTGTCCAGTACAGTTGAGGCCACCACTGCTTCCACTTCTTTAATGACAGCATTCTCCACCATCAAAGCACAGTCCACATCTCAGCCTGAGACTGCGTCTCCAGCGTCTTCCACTCAAGTAGAGACCTCTCCATTTGAGACAACCTCCACAATCCTCTCAACCACAGAACAAACCTCAGGCCCAAAGCCTTCAGCCACCACTCCAATCCAATCCAGCCCTGCTGAAACATCCACTCATGACCAGGTGACCACTAAAGCGACAGAGAMAACTGTGACTGATGTAGTCCCTCCYGAAACATCTTCTGCTGTATYTGGGACAACCCAAAATCCTGCCACCACCTCTGCACTTCCTCGGAGCTCTACTCCAGGGAGCRCTTCCCCAGCTCTCACCACAACTGCACCAACCACCACCCCATTGGAGACAACCTCCCCTGCTGCTGCCATGTCAACCTCAACCATTGAGCCCAGTACTTTGTCCACCTCCATGACAATTGAATCCCACACCTCAGCTGCAAAGTCCACATCTCGCCCTGACACTACTGCTCCAGCCTCTTCCACTCAAGCTGACACATCTCCATTTGAGATGACTTCCACAATCCTCTCAACGTCAGAACAAACCTCCAGCCTAAAGCCTTCAGCCACCACTCCAACTCAGTTCAGCCCCACTGGAACATCCCCTGTGGACCTGGTAACCACTCAAGCAACAGAGACAACTGTAATCAAAGAGGACCTTGTACAAGCAACATCTGCTTCTCCTGGGACAACCCAAAATCCTGCCACCACCTCTGCTCTTCCTCAGAGCTCTACTCTGGAGAACACTTCCCAAACTCTCACTACAGCTACACCAACAAACACTCCAATGGCCACAACCTTCCCTACTGCTGCTACATCAGCCTCAACCATTGGGGCCACCACTGTGCCCACATCCATGATGAGGGAATCCCCCACATCGGCTGCACAGTCTCCATCTAATCCTGAGACTACGGCTCCAGCCTCTTCCTCCAGAGCAGAACCATCTAGTTTTGAGACAAGCTCCACAGTGCTCTCAACATCCGAACAAACCTCCAGTCCAAAGATTTTAATAACCACTCCAATCCAATCCAGCACCTCTGGAATATCCACTCCTAATGAAGTCACCACTGAAGCAGCAGACACAACTACGACCAACATCGTCCGTGCGCAGACATTGTCCTCTTCTCCTGGGACAAGCTCAACTTCTGCCACCACCTCTACTCTTCCTCAGAGCACAGCTCTTGAGACAAGTTCATCAGCTCAGATGACAGCTACACCTAGCCCAACTCCTTTAGAGACAACCACCACTGAGGCTGCTACATCAACTTCAGCCGTTGAGCCCAGCACTGTGTTCACTTCTATGACAATAGGATCCTCCACCTCAGCTGCACAGTCCACAACTGGTCCTGGGACTACGGCTCCAGCATCTTCCACTCAAGCTGAGACATCTCCATTTGAGACAACCTCCACAGTCCTCTTGTCATCAGAACAAACCTCCAGTGCAAAGCCTTCAATCACCACTCCAATCCAGTCCAGCCCCACTGAAACATCCACTCATGACCAGGTCACCACTGAAGTGATGGAGATACTACAGGCAACCAAAGGACTTACATCGTCCTCTTCTCCCAGGACAAGGCAAACTTCTGCCACCCCCTCTGCTCTTCCTCCAAGCACTGCCCTGGAGAGCACTACCCCAACTTTCACCACAAATACAGTGACCACCACCCCATTGGACATCACCTCCACTGATGCTGTTACGGCCATGTCCACAGTTCAGGTCACCGCTGTGCCCACCTTCATGAGAGTGGAATTTCCGACCACTGCTGCACAGTCCACATCTCAGAGTGAGACTATAGCTCCAGCCTCTTCCACTCAAGCAGAGACATCTTCATTTGAGACAACCTCCAGAATCCTCTCGACCACACCACAAGCCTCCAGCCTAAAGCCTTCAGCCACCACTCCCATCCAATCCAGCCCAGCTGAAACATCCTCTCGTGACCAGGTCACCACTGAAGTGACAGAGACAACACAAGAGACCAACATGGTCCGTGAACCAACACCGTCCTCTTCTCCTGGGACAAACCCAAGTTCTGCMACCATCTCTGCTCTTCTTTTGRGCTCTACCCTGGAGACCAGTTCAGCAGGTCTGAAAACAACTACAGGTAGCCCAACTCTGTTGGAGACAACCTCCACTGCTGCTGCTACATCAGCTTCAACCAYTGAGCCCMGCACATTGTCYACCTCCATGACAATGGAATCCTCCACCTCGGCTGCACAGTCCACATCTCTTCCWGAGACTASAAGTCCAGCCTCTCCCACTASAGCAGAGACATCTCCATTTGAGACMACCTCCACAATCCTCTTGACATCMGAACAAACCTCCAGTGCAAAGCCTTCAGCCACCACTCCAATCCAGTCCAGCCCCACYGTGATATCCACTCATGGCCAGGTCACTACTGAAGTGACAGAATCAACACAARYGACCAAAGGGCTTCGTGCACAAACATCRTCCTCTKCWCCTGGAACARGCCAAACTTCAGCCACCACCTCTGCTCYTCCTCTGAGCTCTACTCTGGARAASACAACCCCAGCTCTYACYACAGCTACACCCAGCAAAACCACTGTGCTGGGGACARCCTCCACTGCTGCTGATCTGASCACACTCAATGTTGAATCCACCACTGCTTCCACCTCRACAAGGCTGGAAGGCTCCACCTCAGCTGCACAGTCCACATCTSCTCCTGAGACTAYRGCTTCAGCYTCTTCCACTCAAGCTGAGACMTCTTTATYTGAGTCAAGCTCCACAATCCTCTCGACCAYTRCACAAACCCCCAGCRTAAAGCCTTCAGYCACCACACCAATCCAATCCAGCYCTGCTGGAACTTCCACTCGTGACCAGGTCACCACTGAAGTGACAGGGACAAGTATGASCRGCACTGTCSRTGAACAAACATCATCTGCTGCAACTGGGAAAAGCCAAAATCCTGCAACCACATCTGCTTTTTCTCACAGCTCTTCTCTGGAGACCACTTTCTCAACTCTCACCACAACACCACCCAACACCTTGTTGGAGACAATCTCTACTGCTGCTGATATGACAGCCTCAACTGTTGAACCCAGCACCTTGCCCACCTCTATGACAATGGTGTCTTCTACCTCAGCTTCACAGTCCACATCTCATCCTGAGACAAGGGCTCCAGCCTCTTCCACTCAAACTGAGACATCTCCATTTGGGACAACCTCAACAATCCTCTCGACGTCAGAACAAACCTCTAGTCTAAAGCCTTCAGCCACCACTCCCATCCAATCCAGCTCCACCACGATTTCTGCTCTTGACCAGGTCACCACTGAAGCGACAGAGACAACAAAATTGACCACAGGGCTTCGTGCACAAACATCATCCTCTGCTCCTGGAACAAGCTCAGCTTCTGCCACCACCTCTGATTTTTCTGAGATATCAACTCTGGAGACCTCTTCCTCAGCTATGTCCCACACTACAAGTGCCATCACCCTATTGGAGGCAACCACCACTACTGCTGCTGCATCAACTTCAATCACTGAGCCCAGTAGTGTGTCCACCTCCATGACAATGGAATCCTCCACCTCGACTGCCCAGTCCACATCTCATCCTGAGACTACGGCTCCAGCCTCTTCCACTCAAGCTGAGACATCTCCATTTGAGTCAACCTCCACAATGCTCTCGACGTCAGGACAAACTTCCAGTCTAAAGCCTTCAGCCACCGCTCCAATCCARTCCAGCCCTACTGGAACATCCCCTGTGGATCAGGTCACCACTGAAACGACAGAAACAACAGTGACCAAAGGGCTCCGTGTACAAACATCATCCMCTGCACCTGGGRCAAGCCCAACTTCTGCCACCACCTCTGCTAATTCTTGGGGCTCTACTCTGGAGACCACTTCCTCAATTCTCACAACTACACCGACCACGACTCTGATGGCCACAGCCTCCACTGCTGCTTTTACGGCCACGTCCACAATTGAGAGCAGCACTCTGACCATCTCCACAACGATGGAATCCTCCACATCAGTTGGAAAGTCCACACCTCGTCCTGTGACTATGGCTCCAACCTCTTCCACTAGAGCAGAGACATCTTCATTTGAGACAACCTCCACAGTCCTCTCAACCACAGCACAAACCTCAGGCCTAAAGCCTTCAGCCACCACTCCAGTCCAATCCAGCTCCTCTGCAATATCCACTCCTGACCAGGTCACCACTGAAGTGGCAGAGTCAACACAAGTGACTACAGGGCTTCATGCACAAACATCATCTTCAGCTCTTGGAACAAGCCAAACTTCTGCCACCACCTCTGCTCTTCCTCAGAGCTCTTCTCTGGAGATGACGTCCCCCGCTGTCACCAGAACTGCACCCACCACTACATCGGAGACATTCTCCACTGCTGCTGCTACATCAGCCTCAACTGTTGGACCCAGCACTGTGCCCACCTCCATGATGATGGAATC
>NW_026624444.1:52122-58052 GCF_030028575.1 Malurus melanocephalus
AGCACCTCTGGAATATCCACTCCTAATGAAGTCACCACTGAAGCAGCAGACACAACTATGACCAACATTGTCCGTGTGCAAACATTGTCCTCTTCTGGGACAAGCTCAACTTCTGCCACCACCTCTACTGTTCTTCAGAGCACAGCTCTTGAGACAAGTTCATCAGCTCAGATGACAGCTACACCTAGCCCAACTCCTTTGGAGACAACCACCACTGAGGCTGCTACATCAACCTCAGCCGTTGAGTCCAGCACGGTGATGACCTCCATGACAATGGAATCCTCCGCCTCAGCTGCACAGTCCACAACTGGTCCTGGGACTACGGCTCCAGCATCTTCCACTCAAGCTGAGACGTCTCCATTTGAGACAACCTCCACAGTCCTCTTGTCATCAGAACAAACCTCCAGTGTAAAGCCTTCAGCCACCACTCCAATCCATTCCAGCCCCACTGAAACATCAGCTCATGACCAGGTCACCACTGAAATGATGGAGACACTACAGGCAACCAAAGGACTTGCATCTTCCTCCTCGCCTGGGACAAGCCAAACTTCTGCCACCTCCTCTGCACTTCCTCCAAGCACTGCTCTGGAGAGCACTACCCCAACTTTCACCACAAATACAGTGACCACCACCCCATTGGRCATCACCTCCACTGATGCTGTTACGGCCATGTCCACAGTTCAGGTCACCGCTGTGCCCACCTTCATGAGAGTGGAATTTCCGACCACTGCTGCACAGTCCACATCTCAGAGTGAGACTATGGCTCCAGCCTCTTCCACTCAAGCTCAGACGTCGCCATTTGAGACAACCTCCAAAATCCTCTCGAGCACAGCACAAACCTCCAGCCCAAAGCCTTCAGCAACCACTCCCATCCAATCCAGCCCAGCTGAAACATCCTCTCGTGACCAGGTCACCACTGAAGTGACAGAGACAACACAAGAGACCAACATGGTCCGTGAACCAACACCGTCCTCTTCTCCTGGGACAAACCCAAGTTCTGCMACCATCTCTGCTCTTCTTTTGGGCTCTACCCTGGAGACCAGTTCAGCAGGTCTGAAAACAACTACAGGTAGCCCAACTCTGTTGGAGACAACCTCCACTGCTGCTGCTACATCAGCTTCAACCAYTGAGCCCMGCACATTGTCYACCTCCATGACAATGGAATCCTCCACCTCGGCTGCACAGTCCACATCTCTTCCWGAGACTASAAGTCCAGCCTCTCCCACTASAGCAGAGACATCTCCATTTGAGACMACCTCCACAATCCTCTTGACATCMGAACAAACCTCCAGTGCAAAGCCTTCAGCCACCACTCCAATCCAGTCCAGCCCCACYGTGATATCCACTCATGGCCAGGTCACTACTGAAGTGACAGAATCAACACAARYGACCAAAGGGCTTCGTGCACAAACATCRTCCTCTKCWCCTGGAACARGCCAAACTTCAGCCACCACCTCTGCTCYTCCTCTGAGCTCTACTCTGGARAASACAACCCCAGCTCTYACYACAGCTACACCCAGCAAAACCACTGTGCTGGGGACARCCTCCACTGCTGCTGATCTGASCACACTCAATGTTGAATCCACCACTGCTTCCACCTCRACAAGGCTGGAAGGCTCCACCTCAGCTGCACAGTCCACATCTSCTCCTGAGACTAYRGCTTCAGCYTCTTCCACTCAAGCTGAGACMTCTTTATYTGAGTCAAGCTCCACAATCCTCTCGACCAYTRCACAAACCCCCAGCRTAAAGCCTTCAGYCACCACACCAATCCAATCCAGCYCTGCTGGAACTTCCACTCGTGACCAGGTCACCACTGAAGTGACAGGGACAAGTATGASCRGCACTGTCSRTGAACAAACATCATCTGCTGCAACTGGGAAAAGCCAAAATCCTGCAACCACATCTGCTTTTTCTCACAGCTCTTCTCTGGAGACCACTTTCTCAACTCTCACCACAACACTACCCACCACCTTGTTGGAGACAATCTCTACTGCTGCTGATATGACAGCCTCAACTGTTGAACCCAGCACTGTGCCCACCTCTATGACAATGGTGTCTTCTACCTCAGCTTCACAGTCCACGTTTCATCCTGAGACAATGGCTCCAACCTCTTCCACTCAAACTGAGACRTCTCCAWTTGGGRCAACCTCAACAATCCTCTYGACGTCAGAACAAACCTCYAGTCTAAAGCCTTCAGCCACCACTCCCATCCAATCCAGCTCCACCACGATTTCTGCTCTTGACCAGGTCACCACTGAAGCGACAGAGACAACAAAATTGACCACAGGGCTTCGTGCACAAACATCATCCTCTGCTCCTGGAACAAGCTCAGCTTCTGCCACCACCTCTGATTTTTCTGAGATATCAACTCTGGAGACCTCTTCCTCAGCTATGTCCCACACTACAAGTGCCATCACCCTATTGGAGGCAACCACCACTACTGCTGCTGCATCAACTTCAATCACTGAGCCCAGTAGTGTGTCCACCTCCATGACAATGGAATCCTCCACCTCGACTGCCCAGTCCACATCTCATCCTGAGACTACGGCTCCAGCCTCTTCCACTCAAGCTGAGACATCTCCATTTGAGTCAACCTCCACAATGCTCTCGACGTCAGGACAAACTTCCAGTCTAAAGCCTTCAGCCACCGCTCCAATCCARTCCAGCCCTACTGGAACATCCCCTGTGGATCAGGTCACCACTGAAACGACAGAAACAACAGTGACCAAAGGGCTCCGTGTACAAACATCATCCMCTGCACCTGGGRCAAGCCCAACTTCTGCCACCACCTCTGCTAATTCTTGGGGCTCTACTCTGGAGACCACTTCCTCAATTCTCACAACTACACCGACCACGACTCTGATGGCCACAGCCTCCACTGCTGCTTTTACGGCCACGTCCACAATTGAGAGCAGCACTCTGACCATCTCCACAACGATGGAATCCTCCACATCAGTTGGAAAGTCCACACCTCGTCCTGTGACTATGGCTCCAACCTCTTCCACTAGAGCAGAGACATCTTCATTTGAGACAACCTCCACAGTCCTCTCAACCACAGCACAAACCTCAGGCCTAAAGCCTTCAGCCACCACTCCAGTCCAATCCAGCTCCTCTGCAATATCCACTCCTGACCAGGTCACCACTGAAGTGGCAGAGTCAACACAAGTGACTACAGGGCTTCATGCACAAACATCATCTTCAGCTCTTGGAACAAGCCAAACTTCTGCCACCACCTCTGCTCTTCCTCAGAGCTCTTCTCTGGAGATGACGTCCCCCGCTGTCACCAGAACTGCACCCACCACTACATCGGAGACATTCTCCACTGCTGCTGCTACATCAGCCTCAACTGTTGGACCCAGCACTGTGCCCACCTCCATGATGATGGAATCMTCCACCTCGACTGCCCAGTCAACATCTGGTCCTGGGACTACAGCTCCAGCCTCYTCCACTCAAGCTGAGACATCTCCATTTGAGACAACATCCACAATCCTCTCAACATCAGAACAAACCTCCAGCCTAAGCCCTTCAGCCACCACTCCAATACAGTCCAGYTCCACTGGAACATCCACKCRWGACCAGGTCACAACTGAAGTGRCAGAGACAACTGCGGCCAACCYRGTCCGTGGACAAACATMTTCTGCTGCTCCTGGAACAAGCTCTACTTCTGCCACAACCTCTGCTCTTCCTACCAGCTCGAATCTGGAGGACACTTCCCCAGTTCTCACCACAACACCAGCTACCACCATCCCGTTGGAGACAAMCACCAATGAGGCTGTTACATCAGCCTCAACTACCGAGCCCAGCTCTCTGTCCACCTCCATCACAAKGGAATTCTCAACGCTGGCTGCACAGTCCACATCTCGACCTGCGACTAYGGCTTCAGCCTCTTCCACTCACACTGAGACATCTCCATTTGAGACAACCTCAACGATCCTCTCAACGTCAGAACAAACCTCCAGCCTAAAGCCTTCAGCCACCACTCCAATCCAATCCAGCCCCACTGTGATATCCACTCATAACCGTTTCACCACTGAAGTGACAGAGTCAACACAGGTGACAAAAGGGCTCCGTGCACAAACAACATCCTCTTCTCCTGGAACAAGCCAAACTTCTGCCATCACCTCTGCTCCTCCTCTGAGCTCTACTCTGGAGAACACAACCCCACCTCTCACCACAACTACACCCAGCATAACCACTGAGTTGGGGGGAACCTCCACTGCTGCTGATCTGAGCACACCCAATGCTGAATCCTCCACTGCTGCTTCCTCGACAAGGCTGGAAGGCTCCACCTCTGCTGCACAGTCCACATCTCTTGCTGAGACTACAACTTCAGCCTCTTCCTCTAGAGCAGAAACATCTACTTTTGGGACAACCTCCACAATCCTCTCAACCRCTGCACAAACCTCCAGCCTAAAGTCTTCAGCCACCACTCCAATCCAAATCAGCACCTACAGAACATCCACTCACGACCAGGTGGCAACAAAAGCCACAGAAACAACTGTGAGCAATGTTGTCCATGCACAAACATCATCCTCTTCTCCTGGGARAAGCTCAAGTTCTGCCATCACATCTGCTTTTCCTCTGAGCTCTACTCTMGAAACCATTTCCCCAGTTCTCACCACAACTACACCCACCACCACAGTGTCAGCCACAACATCCACTGAGGCTCTTATGGCCACGTCCACAACTGAGGCAACCACTATGCYCACCTCCACAATGATGGAATCCTCCACCTCTGCTGTAATGTCCACATCTCCACCTGAGACTAYGGCTCCAASCTCTTCCACTAGAGCAGAGACATCKCCATTTGAGACAACCTCCAATATYCTCTTGACATCAGAACAAACCTCCAGTGCAAARCCTTCAGCCACCACTCCAAYCCAATCCAGTTCTGSTGGAACATCCACTCGTGACAAGGCCACRACTGAATTGMGAGAGACAAGTGTGACCARCCWGGTCCGTGGACAAACATCATCTTCTGCTACTGGAATGAACTCAGAATCTGCCACCAGCTCTGCTGCCTCTACRAGCTCCACACTGGAGAACTCTTCCCCAGCTGTCACCACAATTACAATGACTACCATCCCATTGGAGACAACTGAGGCTGAGGCTGCTACATTAACATCGAGTGTGTCCACCTCTACCACAAAGAAATTCTCAACATTGGCTGCACAGTCCACATCTCAGACTGAGACTACAGCTCCAACCTCTTCCACTCACACTGAGACAKYKCCATTTGAGACARCCACCAAATCCCTCTCAACCAYAGRAARAACCTCARSCCTAAAKCCTTCAGTCTCAATGCCAATCCAATCCAGCTCCACTGTGATATCCACTCTTGACCAGGTCACCACTGAAGTGACAGARACAACACAAGTGACCAAAGGGCTTCGTGCACAAACATYRTCCTCTGCTCCTGCAACAAGGCAAACTTCTGCCACCACCTCTGTTCCTCCTCTKRGCTCTACTCTGGAGAACACGTCCCCAGCTGTCACCACAACATCCAGCAAAACCACTATGTTGGAGACAACTGCCACTGCTGCTGGTCTGAGCACACTCARTRTTGAATCCACCACTGCTTCCACCTCAACAAGGCTGGAAGGCTCCACCTCAGSTGCMCAGTCCAYATCTCATCCWGAGWCTACRGCTCCAACCTCTTCCACTCACACTGAGACGTCTCCATTTGAAACAACCACCAAATCCCTCTCAACCMTAGAGAAAACCACCAGCMTAAAGCYTTCAGCCACYGCTCCAATCCAATCCAGCCCCACTGGAACATCCACTCGTGATCAGGTCACCACTCAAGTGGCAGAGACAACACAAGCGACCAAAGAGCTTAATGCAGAAATATCATCCTCTTCTCCTGGGACAAGCCCAAGTTCTGCCACCACCTCTGCTCTTCCTCAGAGCTCGACTATGGAGAACACTTC
>NW_026624444.1:58331-67960 GCF_030028575.1 Malurus melanocephalus
TACGGCTTCAGCCTCTTCTGCTAGAACAGAAAGTTCTAGTTTAGAGACAACATCTGCAATACTCTCGACGTCAAAAGAAACCTCCAGTGCGAAGGCTTCAGCCASCACTCCARTCCAGTCCAGCCCCGCTGAAACATCCACTCATGACCAGGTCACCACTGAAGCAACAGAGACAACTGCGAGCAAAGTGGTCCGTGGACAAACACCGTTCGCTTCTCCGGGTGCAACTACAACTTCTGCCACCACCTCTGCTCTTCCTCWGAGCTCTACTYKAGAATCCATTCCCCMAATTCTCACCACAACTGCACTGACTACCACTGTGTYGGCCACAATRTCCACTGGTGCTGTTATGGCCACATCCACAACTGAGGCCACSACTGTGTCCACCTCSACAATGATKGAATCYTCCACCTCTGCTGCACAGTCCACATCTCTCCCTGTGACTACAGCTCCAACCTCTCRAACTCAAGCTGAGRCATCTCCACTCAMAKCAASCACCAAAATCYTCTCAACCATGGAACAGACCTCCAKCCCAAAGCCTTCAGCAAYGACARYAATTCAATCCAGCCCCACTGCAATATCCACYCTTGACMAGAYCACCACTGAAGTGACAGAGACAACACAAGTGACCRCAGGGATTCGTGCACAAACATCRTCCTCTGCTCCTGRAACAAGSCAAACTTCTGCCACCACCTCTGCTCCTCCTCTGAGCTCTACTCTGGAGAACACRWCCCCAAATCTCAGAATTACACCCAGMAAAACCACTGTGTTTGAKACGATCTCCACTGCTGCTGGTCTGACCACACTCRGTGTTGAGTCCACCACTGCTTCCACCTCGACAAWSCTGGAAKSCTCCACYYCAGCTGCACAGTCCACACCACAGAGTGMGTCTACRGCTGCAACYGCTTCCACTCAAATGGAGATGTCTCCCTTTGAGACAAAGTCYACAATCCTCCCAASCACAGCAGAAACCWCCAGCCTAAAGCCTTCAGCCAMCACTCCCATCCAATCCAGCYCYRCTGGARCATCTACWCATGACCAGGTCACAACTTCAGCAACAGAGGCAGCACAAGAGACCARAGGGCTYAATGTRGAAACAACATCCTCTTCTYCTGSGACAARCCCAAGYTCTGCCACCAMCTCTGCTCTTTCYCAGAGCTCTACTCASGAAACCAGKTCCYCAGCTCTCACTGAAACTACACCRAGCACCACTGTGTTAGSCACAATGTCCACTGAGGCYGCTGAGTCAGCTTCAACCATTGAGCCCAGCACTGAGYCCACCTTCATGACAATGGAATCCTCCACCTTGKCTACACAGTCCACATCTCGTCCTGARACTAYGGCTCCAGCCTCTTCCACYCAAGCAGAGACRTCGCCATTTGAGACAACCTCCAAWATCCTCTYGAGCACAGCACAAACCTCSAGCCTAAAACCTTCAGCCACCACTCCAACCCAATCCAGTTCTGCTGGAACAYCCACTYRTGACAAGGCCACRACTGAATTGAGAGAGACAAKTGTGACCAACCWGGTCCGTGGACAAACATCATCYTCTGCTACTGGAACGAGCTCAGAATCTGCCACCAGCTCTGYTGCCTCTAMMAGCTCTACTCTGGAGAAYTCTTCCCCAACTGTCACYACARCTACTCKGACCTCCATCCCAATGGAGACAATCTCYACTSGGGCTGCTACATTAACATCMACCATTGAGCCCAGCACTGTGTCCACCTCCATCACAAAGGAATTCTCAACATCAGCTACACAGTCCACATCTCGACCTGCGACTACTACTTTARTCTCTTCCACTCACASAGAGACAGCTCCATTTGAGACAACCTCAACAATCCTCTCAACRTCAGAACACAYCTCCARCCTAAAGCCTTCAGCCACCACTCCAATCCAATCCAGCACCACTTTGATATCCWCTTTTGACCAGGTCACCACTGAAGYGACAGARACAACACAAGYGACCACAGGGATTCSTGCACAAACATCRTCCTCTGCTCCTGGAACAAGCCAAACTTCWGCCACCRCCTCTGCTCTKCCTCTGAGCTCTACTCTGGAGAAAACATCCCCAGGTCTCACCACAACTACACCCAGCAAAACCACTGTGCTGGTGACAACKGCCACTGCTGCTGGTCTGASCACACTCAATGTTGAATCCACCACTGCTTCCACCTCGACAAAGCTGGAAGGCTCCACCTCTGCTGCACAGTCCACATCTCATCCTGAGACTATGGCTTCAGCCTCTTCTACTAGAGCAGAAACATCTAGTTTTGGGACAACCTCCACAGTTTTCTCAACGTCAGAACAAGCCATTCTCTTGAAGTCTTCAGCCACCACTCCAATGCAGTCCAGGACTTCTRGAATATCCACTCRTGACCAGTTCACCACAGAAACCACAGAAACAACTGYGACCAGTGTGGTSCATGCACAAACCTCTTCTCCTGGGRCAWCTCTAACTTCTGCCACCACCTCTGCTCTTCCTCTGAGCTCTACTCTAGAAAMAATTTCYCCAGTTCTCACCACAGCTACTCCGACCACCRCTGTGTYGGCCGCAACATCCACTRGTGCTGTTATGGCCACGTCCACAACTGAGGCGACCASTGTGTCCACCTCCACAATGATGGAATCCTCCACCTCTGCTGCACAGTCCACATCACAACCTGAGACTACAGCTCCAACCTCTTCCACTCAAGCTGAGATGTCTTCACCCAAGCTAACCACCAAAATCCTCTCAACCACTGAACAAACTTTGAGATTAAAGACTTCAGCCACCACTCCCATCCAATCCAGCCCCACTGTGATATCCACTCATGACCAGGTCACCACTGAAGGGACAGAAACAACACAAGTGACCACAGGGATTCGTGCACAAACATCATCCTCTGCTCCTGGAACAAGGCAAACTTCAGCCACCACCTCTGCTCCCCTGAGCTCTACTCTGGAGAACACGTCCCCATCTCTCACCACAACCTCATCCAGCAAAACCACGGCGCTGGGGACAACTGCCACTGCTGCTGGTGTGAGCACACTCAGTGTTGAGTCCACCACTGCTTCCACCTCGACAAGGCTGGAAGGCTCCACTGCAGCTGAACAGTCAACATCTCCTCCTGAGACTACTGCTCCAGCCTCTTCCACGCAAGCTGAGACATCTCTGCTTGGGATAGCCTCTACAGTCCTCTCGACCACTATACAAACCTCCAGCCTAAAGCCTTCATCCACCACTCCAATCCCTTCCATTGCTGCTGGAACATTGCCTGTTGACTATGTCGSCATCCCAGTGACAGAGGTAAGAGCTGCAACCACCACAGTTCGTGCTCAAAAATCATCCTCTGCTCCTGGAACAAGCTCAACTTCTGCCACCACCTCGRSTCTTCCTCTGAGCTCTACTMTGGAGAACACTTCCCCAGGTGTCTCGACTACACCCAGCAAAACCRCTGTGCTGGGGACAAGCTCTGCTRCTGCWGGTCCAACYACACTCAATGTTGAGTCCAGCAGTTCTTCCATCTCGACAAGCCTGGAAGGTTCCACCTCGGCTGCACCGTCCACATCTCAGCGTGAGACTATGACTTCAGCCTTTTCCAGTCTAGTGGAGACATCTCCATTTGAGATAAGCTCCACAATCCTCTCGACCACAGCAGAAACTTCCACCATAAAGAGTTCAGCCACCACTCCCATCCAATCCAGCTCTACTGGAACATCCACGCGTGACCAGGTGACAACTTCAGCTACAGAGGCAGCACAAGAGACTAAAGGGTACAATGCAGAAACAACATCCTCTTCTTCTGGGACAAGCCCAAGTTTTGCCACCACCTCTGCTCTTTCCCTGAGCTCTACTCAGGAAACCAGTTCCTCAGCTCTCACTGAAGCTACACTGAGCACCATTGTGTTAGCTACAATGTCCACTGAGGCTGCTTCATCAACCTCAACCATTGAGCCCAGCACTGAGCCCACCTCCATGACGGTGGGCTCCTCCACCTTGGCTACACAGTCCATATCTCATCCTGAAACTACAGCTCCAGCCTCTTCCACTCAAGCTGAGACGTCGCCATTTGAGACAACCTCCAAAATCCTCTCGAGCACAGCACAAACCTCCAGCCTAAAGCCTTCAGCCACTACTCCAATCCAATCTAGTTCTGCTGGAACATCCACCCGTGACAAGGCCACGACTGAATTGAGAGAGACAACTGCGACCAACCTGGTCCGTGGACAAACATCATCCTCTGCTACTGGAACGAGCTCAGAATCTGCCACCAGCTCTGCTGCCTCTACGAGCTCCACTCGGGAGAACTCTTTCCCAGCTGTCACAACTACACTGACCAGCATCCCATTGGAGACAACCACCGCTGAGGCTGCTACACTGATATCAACTGTTGAACCCAGGACTGTATCCAACACCATCACAATGGAATCCTTCACCTCATCTGCACAGTCCACATCTCGACCTGAGATTACAGCTCCAGCCTCCTCCACTCAAGCTGACATGTCTTCACCTAAGGCAACCACCAAATCCCTCNTGCTACTGCTGGTCCAACCACACTCAATGTTGAGTCCAGCAGTTCTTCCACCTCGACAAGCCTGGAAGGTTCCACCTCAGCTGCACCGTCCATATCTCAGCGTGAGACTATGACTTCAGCCTTTTCCAGTGTAGTGGAGATGTCTCCATTTGAGATAAGCTCCACAATCCTCTCGACCACAGCAGAAACTTCCACCATAAAGAGTTCAGCCACCACTCCCATCCAATCCAGCTCTACTGGAACATCCACACGTGACCAGGTGACAACTTCAGCAACAGAAGCATCACAAGAGACTAAAGGGTACAATGCAGAAACAACATCCTCTTCTTCTGGGACAAGCCCAAGTTTTGCCACCAACTCTGCTCTTTCCCTGAGCTCTACTCAGGAAACCAGGTCCTCAGCTCTCACTGAAGCTACACCGAGCACCACTGTGTTAGCTACCATGTCCACTGAGGCTGCTTCATCAACCTCAACCATTGAGCCCAGCACTGAGCCCACCTCCATGACGGTGGGCTCCTCCACCTCGGCTACACAGTCCACATCTCGTCCTGCAACTACGTCTCCAGCCTCTTCCACTCAAGCTGAGACGTCGCCATTTGAGCCAACCTCCGAAATCCTCTCGAGCACAGCAGAAACCTCCAGCCTAAAGCCTTCAGCCACCACTCCAATCCAATCCAGTTCTGCTGGAACATCCACTCGTGACAAGGCCACGACTGAATTGAGAGAGACAACTGCGACCAACCTAGTCCGTGGACAAACATCATCCTCTGCTACTGGAACAAGCTCAGAATCTGCCACCAGCTCTGCTGCCTCTACGAGCTCCACTCGGGAGAACTCTTCCCCAACTGTCACAACTACACTGACCACCATCCCATTGGAGACAACCACCACTGGGGCTGCTACACTGATATCAACTGTTGAGCCCAGGACTGTATCCAACACCATCACAATGGAATCCTTCACCTCATCTGCACAGTCCACATCTCGACCTGAGATTACAGCTCCAGCCTCCTCCACTCAAGCTGACATGTCTTCACCTAAGGCAACCACCAAATCCCTCYCAACRTTAGAAACCTCAACCCTAAAGCCTTCATCCACAATRCCAATCCAATCCAGCTCCACCGCGATATCCACTCTTGGCCAAGTCACCACAGAAGCCACAGAATCAACTACGACCAATGTGGYCCATGGAAAAACATCATCCTCTACTCCTGGTACAAGCCAAACTTCTGCCACCACCTCTGCTYTTCCTCTGAGCTCTACTCTGGAGAACACAACYCCAGCTCTCACCACAACTACACCCAGCAAAACCACTGTGYYGGGGACAACCCCCCCTACTCCTGGTCTAACCACACACCATGTAGAGTCCACCACTGCTTCCACCTCGACAAAGCTGGAATCCTCCACCTCAGCTGCACAATCCACATCTCATCCTGAGCCTACAGCTCCAATCTCTTCCACAGAAGCTGCCACGTCTCCATTTGACAAAAACTCCAAAATCCWCCCAACCACAGCAGAAACCACCAGCCTAAAGCCTTCAGACACCACTCCTATCCAGTCCAGCCCCACTGGAACATCCACTCTTGACCAGGTCACAGCTTCAACCACAGAGGCAGCACAAGCGACCAAAGGGCTCAATGTAGAAACAACATCCTCTTCTTCTGGGACAAGCCCAAATTCTGCCACCACCTCTGCTCTTTCTCAGAGCTCTACTCAGGAAATCAGTTCCTCAGCTCTCACTGAAACTACACCGAGCACCATTGTGTTAGCCACAATGTCCACTGAGGCTGCTTCATCARCCTCAACCATTGAGCCCAGCACTGAGCGCACATTCATGACGGTGGACTCCTCCGCTTTGGCTACACAGTCCACATCTCGTCCTGGGACTACGGCTCCAGCCTCATCCACTCAAGCTCAGACATCACCATTTGAGACAACCTCCAAAATCCTCTTGAGCACAGCACAAACCTCCAGCCTAAAGCCTTCAGCCACCACTCCAATCCAATCCAGTTCTGCTGGAACATCCACTCGTGACAAGGCCACAACTGAATTGAGAGAGACAAGTGTGACCAACCAGGTCCGTGGACAAACATCATCTGCTGCTACTGGAACGAGGTCAGAATCTGCCACCAGCTCTGCTGCCTCTACGAGCTCCGTTCTGGAGAACTCTTTCCCAGCTGTCACCACCACTGCAGTGACCACCATCCCATTGGAGACAACCACCACTGAGGCTGCTACATCAGCATCAACTGTTGAGCCCAGCACCTTGTCCACCTCCATGGCAATGGAATCCTTCACCTCATCTGCACAGTCCACATCTCGACCTGAAACTACAGCTACAACCTCTTCCACTCAAGCTGAGGTGTCTTCACCTAAGGCAACCACCAAATCCCTCTCAACCACASAACAAACCKCAACCCTAAASCCTTCATCCACMAYKCCAATCCAATCCAGCTCCACCGCRATATCCACTYTTGACCAGGTCACTACTGAAGYGACAGAGACAACACAAGTAAACRAAGTGCTTCATGTAGAAACATCATCCTCTTCTCCTGGGACAAGCCCAACTTCTGCCACCTCCTCTGCACTTCCTCAGAGCACTGCTGTGCAGAGCACCTCCCCARGTCTCACCACAATGCCACCGACCACCCCTTTGGCGACGATCTCCACTGCTGCACCCACATCAGCCTCAACTGTTGAACCCAGCACTATGTCCACCTCCACGGCAACAGAATACTCAACATTGGCTGCACAGTCCTCAACCCGTCTTGAGACTACGGCTCCAGCCTCTTCTTCTAGAGCAGAAATTTCTGATTTTGAGACAACCTCCACAGTGGTCTCGATGTCAAAAGAAACCTTCAGTGCAACTGCTTCAGCTGCCACTCCAACCCAGTCTTGGACTTCTGGAATATCCACTCATGACCAGGTCACCACAGAAGCCACAGAAACAACTGTGACCAACGTGGTCCTTGGAAAAACATTGTTGTCTTCTCCTGGTACAAGCTCAACTTCTGCCACCACCTCTGCTCATCCGCTGAGCTCTACTCTGGAGATCACAACCCCAGCTCTCACTACAGCTACACCCAGCAGCACCACTGTGCTGGAGACAACAGCCACTGCTGCTGATCTGACCACACTCAATGTTGAATCCACCCCAGCTTCCACCTCAACAAAGCTGGAAGGCTACACCTCTTCTGCACAGTCCACATCTCRTCCTGAGACTACAAACACTTCCACTGAACCTGAGATGTCTCCATTTGAGACAACCTCCAAAATCCTCTTAACCACAGCACAAACCACCAGCCTAAAGCCTTCAGACACCACAATCACCCAGTCCAGCCCCACTGGAACATCTACATCTACTCAGGTCACAACTTCAACCACAGAGTCAGCACAAGCGACCAAAATGCTCAATGTGGAAACAACATCCTCTTCTTCTGCGACAAGCCCAAGTTCTGCCACCACCTCTGCTCTTTCCCTGAGCTCTACTCAGGAAACCAGTTCCTCAGCTCTCACTGAAACTACACCGAGCACCATTGTGTTAGCCACAATGTCCACTGAGGCTACTTCATCAGCCTCAGCCATTGAGCCCAGCACTGAGCCCACCTCCATGACAATGAAATCCTTCTCCATCTTGGCTACACAGTCCACATCTCGTCCTGAAACTACGGCTCCAGCCTCTTCCACTCAGGCTGAGACGTCACCATTTGAGACAACCTCCACAATCCTCTCGACCACAGCACAAACCTCCAGCCTAAAGCCTACAGACACCACTCCAACCCAATCCATTTCTGCTGGAACACCCACCCGTGACAAGGCCACGACTGAATTGAGAGAGACAACTGCGACTAACCTGGTCCGTGGAAAAACATCATCTTCTGCTACTGGAACGAGCTCAGAATCTGCAACCAGCTCTGCTGCCTCTACCAGCTCTACTCAGGAGAATTCTACCCCCACTATCACTTCTACTACACTGACCACCATCCAATTGGAGACAACCACCACTGGGGCCGCTACATTAACCTCAACCATTGAGCCCAGCACTGTGCCCACCTCTATGGCAATGGAATCCTTCACCTCATCTGCACAGTCCACATCTCGACCTGAGACTACAGCTCCAGCCTCTTCCACTCACACAGAGACAGCCTCCACAATCCTATCGACCACACCACAAACCTCKARTCTAAAACCTTCAGCCTCCACTCCMATCCAATCCAGCCCCAYKGCGATATCCACTCATSACCAGGACACCACTGAMGTGWCAGAGACAACACAAGTTACAAAAGGGTTTMRTGCACAAACATCATCCTCTGCTCCTGGAACAAGCCMAACTTCTGCCACCACCTCTGCTCYTCCTCYGAGCTCTACTCTGCAGAACACTTCCCCAAGTCTCACAAYTWCAMCCAGCAAAACCACTGTGCTGGGGACARCATCCACTGCTGCYGATCTGAGCAYRCTCAGTGTTGAATCCACCACTGCTTCCACCTCRACAAKGCTGGAAGGCTCCACCTCTACTACACAGTCCACATCTCATCCTGAGACTACAGCTTCAGCCTCTTCCWCTCAAGCTGAGACATCTCCATTTGAGACAACCTCCACARTCCTCWCWTCCAYGGCAGAAACCACYAGCCTAAAGCCTTCAGCTACCACTCCCATGAAATCCAGTTCAGCTGGAACATCCCCTGTGGACCAGGACAGGACTGCAGTGACAGGGTCATCATCCACAACCAGCATGGTCCATACAGAATCATCACCCTCTTCTCCTGGAACAAGCCCAACTTCAACCACCACAGCCACTCTGCCTCTGAGCTCTACTCTGGAAACCACTTCCCCAAYTCTCACCACAACAACACCCAGAAAAGCCACCACTACCTCCRTATYTGCYRGGCTGGCCACATCCRCTGTAGAGGCCACAACTGTTTCTACCTCCACCTGGCCAGAAGGTTCCACCTCAACTGCCCAGTCCTCATCTCTTCCTGAGTCTATGGCTTTGGCTTCTTCCCCTCAAGCTGAGATGTCTTTGCTTGAGACCACCTCCACAATCCTGTTGACCACAGCACAGGCCTCCAACTTAAAGACTTCAGCCACGACTCCATTCCAATCCAGCCCTGC
>NW_026624444.1:69600-71266 GCF_030028575.1 Malurus melanocephalus
ATGTCAGAAGAAACCTCCAGCCTGAAGCCTTCGAGCACCACTCCAATCCAATCCAGCACTGGTGGAACATCCCCTGCGGACCAAGTGACCACTGAAGTGTCAGATACAACAAAAGCAACCAAGATGGTCCATGCACAAACATCGTCCTCTGCTTCTGGGACAAGCTCTGCTTCTGCCACCACCTCTGATTTTTCTCAGAGATCTACTCTTGAGAGCTCTTCCCCCACTCTCTCCACAACTACAAGCACCACCACCCAGTTGCAGACAACCTCCACTGATGCTGCTGCATCAACCCCAACTCTTGAGGCCAGCACTGTGACCAAATCCATGATGATGGAATTCTCGACTTCAGCTACACAGTCCACATCTCGTCCTGAGACTATGGCTCCAGCCACTTTGACTCAGGCTCAGACATCTCCATTTGAGACAACCTCCAYAATCCTCTCAACCATGACACAAACTTCCAGTCTAAAGCCTTCAGCCAACACACCAACTCAATCTGGCCTTACTGGAGCATCCACTCTTGACCAGGTCACCAGCGAAGCAACAGAGAGAACACAAATGACCAAAAATATCCATGCAAAAACATCGTCCTCTTCTCCCGGGACAAAGCCAACCTCTGCCACCACCTCTGCTCTTCGTCAGAGCACTGCTCTGGAGACAAGTTCATCAGCTCAGATGACAGCTACACCTAGCCCAACTCCTTTGGAGACAACCACCACTGAGGCTGCTACATCAACCTCAGCCGTTGAGTCCAGCACTGTGACCACCTCCATGACAATGGAATCCTCCACCTCAGCTGCACAGTCCACATCTCATCTTGGGACTACGGCTCCAACCTCTTCCACTGAAGCTGAAACGTCTCCACTCAAGACCACCTTCACAGTCCTCTCAACCGCTGAACAAACCTCCAGTGCAAAACCTTCAGCCACCACTCCAATCCAATCCAGCTCCACTGCGATATCTACTCATGACCAGATCACCACTGAAGTGACAGAGACAACACAAGTGACCAAAGGGCTTCGTGCACAAACATCATCCTCTGCTCCTGCAACAAGGCAAACTTCTGCCACCACCTCTGCTTTTCCTCTGAGCTCTACTCTGGAGATAACCACCGCAAATCTCGGAACTACACCCAGCACAACCACTGCTGCTGGTCTGAGCACACTCAGTGTTGAGTCCACCACTGCTTCCACCTTGACAAGGCTGGAAGGCTCCACCTCAGGTGCCCAGTCCACATCTCGTCCTGAGACTATGGCTTCAGACTCTTCCACTCAAGCTGAGATATCTCCATTTGAGACAACTTCCACAATCCTCTCAAGCACAGCACAAACCTCCAGCTTAAAGCCTTCAGCCACCACTCCAATCCAATCCAGCCCCACTGGAACATCCACTCATGTCCAGTTCACCACTGAAGTGACACGGACAACAGCAACAGACATTGTCCATGCACAAACATCATCTGCTACTACTCGGACAATGCAAAATCCTGCCACCACATCTGCCTCCCCCCAAAGCTCTTCTCTGGAGAACACTTCACCAACTCTCACCACAACGCCACTCACCACCTTGTTGGAGAGAATCTCAACTACTGCTGCTATGTCAAGCTCAACTGTTGAACCCAGCACTGTGCCCTCCTCCACGATGATGGAATTCTCCACCTCGG
>NW_026624444.1:72915-74571 GCF_030028575.1 Malurus melanocephalus
TCCAGCCTAAGGCCTTCATCCACCACTCCAATCAAATCCAGACCTGCTGGAACATTTCCGGTTGACAATGTCCTCATCCCAGTGACAGAGATTAGAGCTGCAACCACCACAGTTGGTGCACAAACATCATCCTCTGCTCCTGGGACAAGCCAGACTTCTGCCACCACCGTGGGTCATTCTCAGACCTCTGCTCCGGAGAACACTTCTCCAATTCTTCCAACTGCCTCCATCACAACCACTCTGTTGGAGAGAAGTTCCATTGCTGCTGGTCTGGCCACATCCGACATTGAGGCCACCTCTGTGTCCACCACCAATATACCAGAAGGCTCCACCTCTGCTGCCCACTCATCATCTCAGGCTGTGACAACGGCTCCAGCTTCTTCCACTCAAGCTGAGACATCTCTGCTTGGGACAGCCTCCAAAATCCTCTCGACCACTGCACAAACCTCCAGCCTAAGGCCTTCAGACACCACTCCAATCCAATCCAGCACCTCTGGAACATCCACTCATGACCAGGTCACCACTGAAGCAGCAGAGACTGCACAAATGACCAGAGGGCTTCCTGCTTCAGAAATATCATCCTCTGCTCCTGGGACAACTCCAACTTCTGCCACCACCTCTGCTAATTCTTGGGGCTCCACTCTAGAGGCGACTTCCTCAATTCTCACCACAACTACACCAACCACCACCCCTATGGCCAAAGCCTCCACTGCTGCCTTCACGGTCACGCCCACAATTGAGGCCTTCACTCTGTCCACCTCCATGACAATGRAATCCTCCACCTCAGCTGCACAATCCACAKCTGGTCCTGGGACTACAGCTCCAGGCTCTTCCACTCAAGCTGAGACATCTCCATTTGAGACAACCTCCACAATCCTCCTGACATCAGAGCAMACCTCYAGCCTAAAGTCTTCAGCCMCCACCCAAATCCCATCCAGCCCCACTTGGACATCTTCTCATGGCCAGGTCACCACTGAAGCAGCAGAGASAACAGAGACCACCAAGGYCAGTGCACAAACAGCATCTACTTCTCCTCGGATAAATCCAACTTCTGCCACCACCTCTGCTCTTCCTCAGAGCTCTACCCTGGAGACCATTTCACCAGCTCTGATGACGACTACAGCTAGCCCAACTCTGCTGGAGACAACATCAACTGCTGCTGCACCATCAGCTGTAACCATTGAGTCCAGCACTGTGCCCATATCCATGACGATGGAATCCTCCACCTCTGCTGCACAGTCCACATCTCAACCTCAGACCACAGCTCCAACCTCTTTCACTACAGCAGAGACATCTCCACACAAGACAACCACTGAAATCCTCTCAACCTTAAAACAAACCTCCAGAGTAGGGACCTCCACCACCACTCCAATCCAATCCAGCCCCACTGCGATATCCACTCATCACCAGATCACCACTGAAGTGACAGAGACAACACAAGYGACCAAAGGGCYTCGTGCACAAACATCATCCTCTGCACCTGGAACAAGGCAAACTTCTGCCACMACCTCTGMTYYTCCTCTGAGCTCTACTCTGGAGAACACRACCCCAAATCTCAGAATTACACCCAGCAAAACCACTGTGTTGGAGACAATGTCCACTGCTGCTGGTCTGACCACACTCGGTGTTGAGTCCACCACTGCTTCCACCTCGACA
>NW_026624445.1:0-42725 GCF_030028575.1 Malurus melanocephalus
ATCAGTATGGCAAATGCAGTCGTGTACTCTGGAGTACATTGTGAGTCTATCTGATAACTCATTTTCTCCTGAATTCTTTGCTTCGTTCCAGAGTGTGTAATTAAATGGATTTATGGGTGCCAACAGGTTGAGCTTCAGGGTCTGTCCATACCTGTGCTAAAAGAAAGGGCAGAGACAGAGTACATCTGAAAATCTGGGTGGGAGAGCACTAAATAAGCCACGTGAGTGCCTCTGATGGGGCTGCTGAGATAGATAAAGCTGTACTTGGTGCAAGTGTCTTTCGGTGTATTTTCTCATTGTAGAGCTCTTCTAAGTATTGCTAAAGTGCTGTTTCCGTGCTATAAATTCCTGGAGTGAGAACCAGAGAAGCAGGCAGAGCCACCTCTCCAAGAGACCCTGTAATTACATTTTTGACGACTCAAGGCTGGTGTTTGTCTTTTTGTTTGATGCTGGCAGGAACCGTGTAGCAAAAAAGCTTTTTGAAGTTAATGCCTAATTAAGATGGATGGAGAAGGTCACAGCCCCTGGTAGTGCTGTTGGTTCAGGCTGTTGGCTGCCTCGGGAAGATTTACAGGGAGCTGTTCTGTTCACCCAGGTTGGGAAATGTTATTTAAAAATCAATGGGTAGGTGGAAGTCCTGAGTTCTGCACACAGGCAGAGAGGGCTGCTTGCTGGATGGGAGAGCCAAGGTGCTCAATTCCCTTTCCTATTAGAACATCCTCGTTTCTGCTCTCTTCTGATTAAACACAGCAGGAGAGGGCTTGGGTTCCCGTGGGGAACTGGAAGTGTTGGGGTTACAGTCCCAGGGGTGGAAGGGAGGTGTGCCCAGGGTTTGATTGTCAGGCTCTGAGCAGAGATTTAGCTGATGTGTGGTCTGTGCCACCACAGCTGCATTCCTGCTGGGCCTCATGGCAGTACAACACTGGGGCTAAGCACAGGATGTGAGCACCAAAATAAGGACTGGGACAGGTTTTTAAGCATGTTCCAAATCCTGAGCTGATGTATGAGCACTCAGTGAAAAACTGAGCAAAAGCCAGAAAGGCCACAGGGGAAGGGGAAACAAAAGGCAGAGTTTTGGATAACACTAAATGGGTTAACACTTTTCAGAGCCCAGCTCTGTTCATTGTGCAGTGTGGATTGGAGACACTGAGAGAGATACTGAGCTTGTTTGACCTCTATCTTACAATAACAACAAGTGAACAAGGCAGCCAGACCATTTCCTAAAGGGATGATGTGTTTTGTGTGACTAAAGCAGACATGGACTAATGAATGCCTGAGTTAAGGGAATTCCCACTGCTGTTAGATTGGATGTAGAAAAGCAAATTAAAGTGTAGCCTACTTAAGTCTGCTGTGTGAACCTCTGAGCTTTTGGAGAGCAAAAGCCTACCCTGCCTTCTTTCTGAATTGAGTCCCAGCTTGGTTATGTTTGCAGCCTTAGTGCTCTTTATTTGCCTCCTCTGCTCAGCCAGCTGAAAGCTTTTCAAGCCTTAGCTGAGGTGTTACTGCTAAATTACAGAAATGTGGCCTGAAGGTGCAAAGCTAGGAGGAGGTGGTGCTGTTAGGTAAGCCTTAATTTACTGTATTCAGGCAGGCTCCAGTAAATGTTTTGTACCACTTGAAAATGCAGGATATCTAGTGAGAAAACACTGTTGGATAATGACAAGACAGAAACCAGTTTTGTCCTGTATAATTCCTTCCAGCTGGAAATGAGGTCTTGGTGCTTGCTGAAGAATAAAAGCAATTTTCAGAAGAGCTCTGGTAACCCAGATTCAAGCCTCCTTTGCACAGGGTGGCTTGGTCATGCCAGAGGGATGCAAGGCATATCTAGGTCTAGTGGTGGGTGGGATGGCACGTTAGATCAGAGAGAAACCCCCCCAACTTCTCCACACAGCTCCATTTGTTCCAGCCACAACCTTGCTTCTTCATGTCAGTTTGTTATTGCTGCCTCCTACACGTTCCTTAGCACATTGGCCCCGCCGTGGTCTCTCCTGCTGCTTCACAGAGTCAGGAAAATATCTCCTCGTGCCTGCAGAGTGTGTTGTTAAACTGGGGGGCTTTGGAGACGTGTTTATGAAAAGTGGCTGGTTTAACTGGGTGAAGGTGTGTGGGGATTATGATTGGGTTTTGTACCAGCTCAGCTGGTTCAGAATGGGGGTATTCTGTAGCTAATTCCAGTTAAGTTTAATTCTTCTTGATGTCTGTGAAAATGGTTGCCACAGCAAAAAAAGCCAAGACTTGTTTATTGTATTTATTTCTCTTCAAAAGCTAGTGAAGAAGTCCTCCAGTAGTACTGAAAGAAGAAAAATGGAAAAAAAAAAGCACTAATACAGGTTCAATAATGTTGTAAGTATGCTATTACTAATTTTGGAGGAATTTCAGCTAGGATTAAATGAGTCCCTTTGTTTCACTTAGTCCAGCAGCACCTTGGATTAATTATGGGAAGAGAAATTGCAGTTTTGCTATGCTAGAAGAGATTGTTAAATATCTGGATCAGTAGACCACCAGAGCAGAGAAAAGTGGAGAATTAAAATCTGAGCATTCGGATATCCATTAGTGATGCATCTTTTCTTTAGTTTTTTGAGGCCCAATTTAGAAATGGGAATTTGGCCTTGAATGACATGGAAAAAAGTTCCCCAGTCTAATGGTACCAATAGTGTGGTGTGTTTAAAATCTATGGCACTGGCCAGTGACAGTTTGGAAACAGATATTGTGAAGGAAATATTTACAGCAGATCTGAGGATTTCCTCCTGTTTCAAGTCCCAGAAAACAGGCTGAGGTTTCTGTGCATGACTGATTTTGGCTGAGCAGTCCACCTTGCTTTGCATCAATACTGCAGATGAGTGGGAGGGGGATACGAGTAGGGACCTGGGGAATTTATTGCCCTGTGTATTGAGAATGGGGATGCTGCCAGGAGGGTGGGGAGGGAGGAGGAGGCCCTTTGGGATCATCACCCAGGGAATATGTTGGTTTTCCGATAGCTGCTCTGGGGGATGGATCATGGTTGCCTCCATCTGCCACACTGAATGCTCAGCTCTTGCCCTATATTTTTTCCTCCCTTTACCCATGAGTGCTGCTGATTCATTTGGAGAGCAGGGAGCCACACATACGTAAGCATTGAAAAAGGCAGTGGGAGTGTTTGTGCTGAGATTTACGTTGGACATGGAGCCCTCCAGGTGAAGCTGTTGGCAGCTTGCAGGAGGGGAGTGAAAGCCCCTCCTCTGGCCCATCATCCCGCTCCTCATTTTCCATCCTTCATGGCACACACACTGTCCTTGTGTCTATTCACCCAGGGCGTTCCTTAGGCCCTGAGTTAATTGCTCTGACCCCRCGGTGTTAATTCATATTGGCAATTAATCTCAGACAAGCCATGGTTATTGGAAGGAGATATTAAATATTTGGTGATGAGCTCTGGAGCTCAGCAGAGAAGTGATATCTGTCAGCGTGTTGCTGTAAACTTTGCAGGAGGATGTATCTGTGAGTGAATGCTGAGGTGGAGGGAATTGTTTGTTTATTCTGAGATGAGTCAGGAGGTGGTAGGGTCAGGCCACCAGAGAAATGTCTGGGGGTGACTGAGAACATAAAGAGAAATAAATTAGGGTGTGAAAAAGAAACAGAGCAGGGAGATTTTTAAGGACTAAGGAACAGAAGAATTTAAGGAGCAAGACAGAATGGGAGTTTAAAAGTGTGTGAGGAAGAAGAATGGAGAGAAAATGTTTTGGAGCAAAAATAACATTTACTAAATTGCTTAAGAATTAAAGATGAGGTGGAATGATTGAAGAAGATGCTATAAAACAAAGCAGTTGTGAGACTGAGTTACAAAAAATACTGCATAAAGGCAGGCACAGGGGGCCTCAGGACTTGGGAAAATGCTCTTTGGCAAAAATTTCCCTTAAATTTAATCATATGTGTAATATTTCCCATGGGAGTGATGAAATTTGTATGTTCCCAGGCTGAGGACTCTCCTGGGGACTTTGGTATTGTAGTCCCTGGTGAGGGATGAGGCACAGCTCTGTGTCACAGCTCCCCAGAGCTCTGATGTGTGTCAGAGTTTCCTGGGGAGCCCCAGCACCGGGGACCTCGACTTTGGGGGCAGGAGGAGCTGCATGCCTGAGGCTGTTTGTCTTTCCTGCTGTCAGGGACTTTGGGGTGGTTGGAGGAGAGTTCCTCAAGTTTTCAGGCTGCTTAAAAAAAAAAAAAAGTATTATTTTTCACCTGGTCCAATGTAGTTGTCCAATGGCCTTGCATTGAGCTATGGGGTAATATGAGTTTGGGGTCATCATTCTTGAGACTAACCCTGGCCTTTAGATCTTTTCCTCTGGTTGTTCARTCCTGTTTTAAACAGGTATTGTTAATCAGGTTATTCCTCRGGAGCAGRTATTTGTCACCTCTGTGTAGTCTTYGGCTTTGCAGTGATTTTATGGTTTAAGGAGAAATGTTGTTTCTGCGTTTGGCCAGAGGACATCATGTTGTCACTGCTTAACACCTCTACAACGGGCATAAATGAGATGGGAATTGCTAATATTTATTAGTGTGCTACACTACAAAGTACTTCATAGCCTTTCTGTCATATGTTTCAAACGATTCCACTTCAACCAAACAAATTGTCCCGGCCTAATTTCCAAGAAATCATTGTCAAAATTGCTGAAGCAGTTTAATTCTAAAGCACATATTTATACTGAGCCGCACAAAGCACACCGCCGAGCGAGATTACAAATGGCAGAGAGGGAAGTTTAATCAGGAACGAGATTAAATTTGAAAATGTGGAGTGTTAGTGATTGCTGCCGAGGCTCAGGCAGGGTGTAAAGTCATAGATTTTTCTTAGCAGGGCTCAGAATAGCTCACTTGAGGAAGCTGAGGAGCGCATATGCCCTGGTGCTGACAGCGGGAGAATGCGGCGGTGGCCTCAGAGCAGGGAGGCTGATATTTGAGGCAGGTTGTTCCAACCTTGAGTTGTGGAATAAAACAAGAGCAGGAGGAAGAGGCTTTTGAATTGTTTTCCTTGTGCCAGGTGGAGATGAGGGACAGGAGAGAAATGAACTGGTTGGGGCTGGTGGTTTGTGTGTTGTGATCTGCCTGTGCCCAACACCTCTGAGGGAACTGATGAGGGCGGTGCGTTTGCCTCAGGTTTTTGGGCAACTCTGCACGTTTGAGTGGAGGGACCTGCAGGTGAAGTTAAAGAAGAGGTTTGTAAGGGGGCATTTCCCCAGTCTGATCCAAGAATTCCTTCCAGCCCTTCGTTGCAGCATGATGTTTGCCAGGGCCCTCATTGTGGCCTTCTGTGGGCCCTCCTTGTGTCATGGCTCAGGCACCCCTTGTGTCATGGCTCAGACCCTCTTTGTGTCATGGCTCAGACCCTCTTTGTGTCATGGCTCAGACCCTCCATGTGTCATGGCTCAGACCCTCCTTGTGTCATGGCTCAGACCCTCCTTGTGTCATGGCTCAGACCCTCCATGTGTCATGGCTCAGACCCTCCTCTTGGCATGGCTCAGACACTCCTTGTGTCATGGCTCACGTTCTCCTTGTGTCATGGCTCAGACCCTTTTTGTGTCATGGCTCAGACCCTCCTTGTGTCATGGCTCAGACTCTCTTGTGTCATGGCTCAGACTCTCTTGTGTCATGGCTCAGACACTCTTGTGTCATGGCTCAGACACTCTTGTGTCATGGCTCAGACACTCTTGTGTCATGGCTTAGACTCTCCTTGTGGCCTTCCTTCCTTACTCCACTGCAGTAGGATGGCGTCTCCTTGATGTGGACTGTAAAATATTTGTATAAATAAATTATGTTTGTAGCCAGAGCTGCTGTCCTGCACATTTAATCATCTGGTTGCTCTGTGAAGGAGTGTTGGTTGAGTGCATGGAGGAGCAGGAGGAGACAATACTGCCCACCTTCAGTGTTGTCTGGATCTGTTTTCCAGGAAAATCTACACTTGGYACAACTTCACTTTTTTTGTGTTGCAGGATGAGGATTTCATGTTGATCATTTCAGTTGTAGGAGGAATTCTGAGCCCCAAAATGGGATGTTTTGCCTTGGGGAAAGTTTATTTTAATTTGAACACTTCGGGCTTTTTTTTTCAAGTCCTCTCTTGAACCCTTCTAAATAGGAAAGAATTGGTCCAAACCTGCTGTTGTTGCCACATTCCCCCTACAGAAAGCTGCAAAAAAATCCCCTAACTGAGAACTGAGCAGATCCCTGCCCCCAACACGGAGAGATTATGTGCTGGCTTATAATCACTGCAGGGAGAAGCAAGGCAAAGCAGCAGCTTCTTTTATTACAGATGAGGCAGGATGTGCWCAGAGATCTCCCAGCCCTGCATTAAATCTGGGACACCTCTCCAAATTGCAGGTTGATGAGGAGTGCAGCCCAGGAGCAGCGTTAATGTTGTTTTGATGTGTATCACAGATTACAACAGCTGCCTCTAAACTGCTCGTGCCCCCTGCACTCTGAAGTGCACATCTTCTGGCCACCAAGGGGGTGCTCCTTTTCCTTATTTATTTTTTTATTAAGCATTAATGAGACAATTTAAGCCTTGCACTTCTGTGACCATTTATTTCTCAGCTCTGTCCATGCTACCTTCTATTTTTTTCTTGCAGCTCTTTAGTTGTATTTCCTCCCAAAGTTTATTTATAATAATTCTTTCTGATCCTTATTTTTGGTGTACAACAGAGTGCAAATTGAAGGTGATATTGGGGTTTAAAAGGTCGTGGCCCTCATTTAAGGGATCTTCAAAGTAGCAAAAAGTGCATGCTGGCTTTGAGGAGAGAATGGGGAGAGACCTGTTCTGTGGTGGACAATWTCCTGATGAAAAACTGACCCATAAATGCCAAATGGAATCAGTATAGAAATGGCATAAATCATGAAAGAAACATTGATCATTTACAGAGATTAACACATCAGGGATGACAAATTCTGTGCATCTGTGTAAGGAGCGAGGGTGAATAATCCATCTAAGGAACACRTCCTACCTTAAATTTTGACATTCAGAGTCGTGCTGCTTTTGAATTATCTGCAAAGTTCACTGAATATATATTGGGTGAAGGTGTTCATCCTGGGAAAATAGGATGGAA
This sequence comes from Malurus melanocephalus, assembly GCF_030028575.1. Lineage (NCBI taxonomy): Eukaryota > Metazoa > Chordata > Aves > Passeriformes > Maluridae > Malurus > Malurus melanocephalus. The sequence continues at coordinate 7,065 of NW_026624445.1, forward strand.
CATCCTAGGAACTGGGGAAAAAAAGTTTTGGCTCCTCTTCATTCTTGTCTTTGGCATCTTGAAGGATACGGTGTCGCTGCTAATGGTGCTGGATTTGTGGCTCCAGGTGGGATTTCATGCTCAGTTACTGTGGCTGTGTTTAAAGAACTGGAAAACTGTGGAGGCTGGAGGCCAGGTTCTCAGCAGGTCTGGCTGCTTGTGCTGCAGTGATGCCCATGATGGTGGGCTTAATTGGTTAAGRAAAGGTCAGGAATGTGTTATAATACAAGAATCTCAATGTTTTGCATGGAGGTAGCRCCAGTTTTCTGAAATATCTCCCTTTTTCAAAATGATATTCATAATTAAAAAAAAAAATACCTCAATGCAAAATCCCCACAAAACTTCCTGACATGCAAGCAACTGATTGACAAACTCACTTAATGTTCTGATTTTACTTAATTTAGTTCGATGTCAATCAGCCAYAAATTACATTGTACAGGTGCTATTAAGAACAAGTGTTGTGTTTTGCTTTTTAAAATGCTGGACAAGCTTTAAAAACCTTTCCTGACTTTCAGTGTGGCCATGGTAAAATCAGCCCAAGGATTATATTGTCACTTCTGCCTAATATAGAATTATTAAAGCACATAAAGAGAGGAGCAGAGCTGGAGGCCAATACATCATGTGATAGACTTTGTGTCAGGCTGCTGGGGGAACGCTGCTGGCAGAGGACAGGGCAAAAGTGTTCTCTGAGAAGGAAACAAATTGGACAAAGTGGCAGAAAACTGGGCAGGCATTAAAGAGCAGCCTCCAATTAGGGCAGAGGTTTGGTGATTGTGAGCCAAAGGAGAGGAGCTGGCAGGCGCAGCACAGGCCACGGGAAAGGGAGGAGAGTGTTGATGAAATAAAAACTTTGTGCTGTGGAGAAACCCATAAGCATCCCAGAGGGAGCCATTAGGCAGTAAACACTGTATGTGGTCCTGYGCTGGATGGAAATGGGGGATGGATAACACACGGGGTATTAAGCTGCCTGATAGTCTGCCCTTAAGTGTAATGATTGCTGCAGTGCTAAAGTGGCACGCATAAAATGGGCTCTGATGCACTGAATACATTTTCTGTGTAGCTCTAAAGAGGTGGCTTTGTCTGCGTGCGACGAGAAAATGGAAATGTCAAGAAAAATCTGAAGTGCTGYTGCTTCTTAGGGAAATTGTTAGCTTTGCATTGACTGAAGAGAGAGTTCCTCCCTGCCTGAGCCTGAGTCCTCTCCCTGGGTTGTGTGGTGCCTCCCAGGAGCTGCAGGGCAGCAAGGTGCAYATTAATCTGTGACCTGAACCAGRCCTTTTACCCCATGGCGAGCCTGAKCCGTGGCTGTGCAGTGCCAGCACGGACTGGAAGGGTTGGCAATATCTGGGCTGCACGTGGGCGAGCAGAGCCRTGAAAGCACAGCTTTCTGTTGTGCTGCGAGCATCCCATGAAGGACACTCATTCAATTATTTTCTTTGCCTTCACTCTCCCTCAGAGCACAGACACAAAAGGAGACAAAGACTGAAGAGTGAGACTATAATTTTGTGGCGTTACAAGGACTCTTTGTTCAGTTCTTTGCTTCTTTCTCCTTGATATTGTTTCACACTACTTTCATTTCGAGCCGGTGCTGTAGCTCCTTGCAGATTGCACCCCTGGAAGGGTGACCTGGGTGAGTTTTGTGTAGTGTCAGTTAAATGTGGCAATCAGCAAGCAGCAAACTCKGTAAAGAGATGAAAAACTTTGCCCATGGATACCAAGTTTATGAAGTGTCTTTACATGAATAAAATAGCACTTGGATCTCAAGAGCTTTATCTGCTGTTGGAGGAATTATCCTTATTGCATGCATCAGGAACTGGTGATAGACAGCAGCAGCCTGGCAGCTGCTGGGGAGGCTGTGTGTGACCAATCCACCCAGTCCTGCAGTCAGGAAACTCAATATGGGAGCCTTATTTGAAGACCCCAGAGGAAGTCTGTTAGGATTTTAGCCTAGAAAGCAGTGTGACACTTGGTTATTCTGCCTTTAAAGGAAACGGTGTCARGCAGATCCTGTGGAGTKTTGAACTTGTAGCCCCACCAAGGGRGCTATTTAAAAATGAGTCCATCTGACCAAACAGCAAACATGAGGGGAGCCAGCTTGGTGTGAGTTACCACCCGGATCCTATGGAGAGATGTGGGTTTGTGATGGAAGATTCTCGCTGGTTCCTGGCAGCCAGCCAGGAATGGATTACTCTGAAGGAACAAGAGACAGACCCTGGGCTTTTGTCAGCGGCAGAGCTGTTCTCATCTGGTTGGCAGCCAGCAACTTGCTGTGCTACTATCCTGCTGCTCAGCTGGGGTTCCTCAGACAAATTAAACAGCACTGATGACGGGAAAGAAGAGGCAGCAGCACTGGAAGAAGATGCCCCTCAGATTCACATTTGCTTGGTGAGCCAGAAGATCCTGCAGAGTCTTGTGGGGATGGAAGTGGCAGTGCTTAGCTCTGCTCTGACATGAGATGCGTTCCCTCCCTTTTCTGTTATGACTAAAGTGGGAACTGGGCTGTGTTCCAGACCTGTAGCCTGTGGCATTGGGCTGAAGAGATAAGAATTCACAGAAATGTAGAGCACCATAAAGTGTACGAGAGAAATTGAAATGACAAAGTTCTTAYAGTAGAACTTCCATAACTGGAAGCGTTTCAAACTGTTTCGTCCTTCCAGATAAACACAGCCAGCTTTCATGCTCCCTTCTTATCTTCTCCTGCCATGTATGCAATTATCAAAAATGTTTGTTGAAAAACCTCCCTTGGTTGGGTTTTCTGTTCTGTGAGARATCCTTACAGCCAAACTGAGTGTGTACATGGGTGTTATCTCTCAGAGGTTTGAGCGGCGTGCTGATGTCTTCTGTCTCCATAGCTCAAAAACTGGTGGTGTATGGAGCAAGGTTTGATGTTTACAGGCACCCACACTCCTGGCCATGGCCAGTGTGTGTCCACAAAACCCACACAGTTGGTCTAAAACCCAAGATATTGCTTGTTTGCAAATGCCTGATGCAGAATTTTGCATATGTAAAGTGTTTTTGAAGGCATTCTATCCTGCTAGAGAACAGCTTGGGTGCTGAAATGCAGCTACTACTTCATTGGCAGTTTTCTGATGTATGAGGAAAACYTCAGATGAGCTGGGAAAACATCTTTATCATCTTCCTGTGATCCTTCCCCCATGCTTGCTTTCCATGGAGTTGTTCTTTCTTGTAGGAAGTTGACAGCATTTTGGGGAAGGAAGTGGCACTTGGCATAGAGATGCCCTTAATCCTTCAGTGGGGTCCTTGTGACTTCATCAGGGATGAGGATTTCACTGCTCCCCAGTCTGACAGAAGGGGCTGTTTGGCTGTGTTACTGTGGTACTCATGGTGCTCATGAGCCAAACCTGTAGGTTTTTACTCTTTTAAAGCCATCAGTTGCTCTCCTTTGCCAATGGATAAGTTATTTGACTTCTTAGGCYATTAAAAATTCTCTTAGAGTCATTTGTCACAGTTTCAGAAGAGCACTGCTAATCAACAGGCCATTCCTTCATAATAAACCTGTCTAAACAGCAGAAGSGGGATCAGCAAGGTGTGATCTTGGYGCTACCATGATGTATCATAATTCTCATTTCTTCCTCCCCTTCCTAGAAAGCAGGATTGTTGTTCACAATGAGAATTTGGGATGCTTTGCTGGAAAGTGCTCACATTTCTATTACAATCCTTCTACTGTTGTTTTTCTTGTTCCTAATCCTATGAGTAACATCAGAGGAGCTCAGGAGTAAATATACCCATGTGTGTGTCTGGGCTCCATCCCTATTCATGTTCCTCTACTAGAGGAAGAATAGAGAGAGGGTAATGAATAAATTTGTCAGATCAGGCTGATCTGATGAATGTCATCAAGCTGACAGAGCTCTTTATGACAATTTAATAGCTGGAATGGATTCAGTAAATTTTCCAAGCCCTCTAGTTGGGAATACATTCCTCACTCCTCTGTTGCTGGACTGGGGCATYGTGGCACTGACAGCTGGGGGAAGCCTATGCAGCTCTGGAATTGTCATTCCACAGCGTTGGGATTTACATTATCAGGTCTAAGTGGTGCTATCTGTTAGAGAAACAGAAAGCAATTTTTGGCTTTTATGCCATAATGGGACTAAATCTAACACTCATAAAGACTTGTGCATTTCACATGCCCTGTTTTATTTAATATATGCATGCACACTGGTGTGTGTTTTTCCATTGCACTGCAGGATGCTACGGGGGAGGATTCTGCCTTATTTAAGTCTCCAGCAGTGAAAAAATCACACCAGGTRCATTAGGAAAAGGCATAAATATTTTTTTGGAGTGGGGGTGCAAAGGGGMTGAGGAGGAATGGGAAGGTGAAACAACACTGACATTTGTGAGTGAATGGATGGTAATAAATGAATGTTGTACCAAGAGACACAGTGATACTTTTCTCTTCTTACTGACATTCAGTGATGCTTTGAAGACAGCAGGAAGCTTTGCTTTGAATCCCAGCATATCAAAATTAGATAATTTAATTTTTTTTCTTGCCTCCAAATATACCTTGTCCTGGAGCAGTTTTTATTAAAGATGTTAATTGCCCAGACCCTGACTAACACAGGCTGCACTGTGCTGCTGGATTACTCTCCTTTGCATCTTCTGAAATTGGGTGAGGCAAAAATTAAAGCAGGAGATGTAAGTGCTCTTTTGGTGCTTTAATACTGCCAATGCCATTGCAAGTGTAATTTAGCCTGAAGCCATGGCACCACGGCCAGCTTGCACAGAGCTCTRTTCCCTATCAGCACATCTGAAGCAACAGCGTGGTGGACACAATATCCTGCATATCAAGGAGATAGCTACAGGTTTCCTTGCTCTATATCTTTAACCCATGTGGGCATATATACTGAATTATATGGGTGTGCRTGTCTGAATTGGGTCACGGTTTCCTGGTGTCACTTGATAGATCAGCTTTATTAATGACACAATTAAACAGCGGAGCATGGAGCAGAGTGGCTGCCCTGCAGCTCAGGGCTGTGCATTTGTGCCCTTCAATGTGTGGGGGATGATGCCTCCACCCCTGTTCCACAGCCAGCAGCTGCTTGGCCCTGTTAGTGCTGCATCTTGGATAAAAGGGACTTGAAAGTCTCAGTGACAGCCGAGACTGCTGCACGCTTCCTTCTTTGTTGCTTTAAGGCAGCCTTCAGTTTTTCCTTTTAATTTTATCGCATAAATCTAGCGCCTTAAAATATCAGCACTTCCTAATGACTTTTTTTTTTTTACTCAAACCAAGCCTTATTTCCCTCTAACCATTAAAAAAATCCTCATACTTGTCAGATTTATCTGTTTCAAGTATTTAGATGCCTCTTTAATAGATTAACTGTTTGACCGTTTTCTTTTATGTTCCCTTCATTGGTGAGGAAAGAAACTATAGATTTATTTTTTTYCAGGCAAAAATAAGTCTGTGGGGCAGCACTGTTTGTGCTGGATAAGAGCCTGAGAATTTAACTGCTTTCTTCACAGACTGTAAGCACAACTAACTTAATGTCTCTTTATGGATTACATTGAGTTGTAGCTCTTCAGAGTCCCTGATGCTTATTTAGATGATTTTTTTAAGGATGCCGAATGATTCCGTGCCATGCACTATATATTTTCATTGTCCTTATAATTTATACTTTAATGTACTTTTTGCGTTTTATAAGCTCTGCCAGTTTAACTGATGACTTATCTCGCTGCTTTTTATATGGGGAAAATAATTAAAGATACAGCAGCAACGCAATGCACAGCAGCTCTGACGGAGCCCACAGAGTCTTATCCAGATTTCCCAGACAGATTTCTCTCCCTGATCCCTGGATTCACTCCAGCATTGCCATTTTATTGTTTTACCCCTCAATTCTTGTCCTTGCTGACTATGTTGGCATAAGGGGGTGACCTGGGAGAAGCAAATTGTGTGCAGTGCCCATTACTGGGTTTTCCAGAAAGAACAACTCAGTCTGGAAGGACCCTATTTGCCCTTTTTGGTGGAACTGTGTGAATCCATCACTGAGGATTCAATCAGATTAGCCTCATCTCAAGTGGGAGTTCAGAAAGTCAGCCAAAGTTAGGTTGGCTGAGGTTTATCCAAGAATAATTGCCCTTCTTGTCCTCCTCTGATTCAATAGTTTATAGAACATCTTTCAAGTTTCAGGACAAGGTAAGCGGTTTTAAAGGAGTGTCCTTCAATTTGCTGACCTCAGGCACAGCTCTGGGGCCGACAAGGTTTGAAATGAGGGCTTTCATTCACAGACCAGCTTTGCTCTGGGTGCAAGGGGTGGTGAGCGCATCTCAAATGCAGGTTTTCAGAGGAAATGGGATCAGCCAAGTACTGACCAAGGTGTAAATTTGCTTCCTGGAGCAACTGGAAATGTAAATTGGCTTTTCTAAGCCAATTACTGTTAATTTGGGTGCCCTAAATGGCTAATAGCAAGCACAACTTCTTGTACCCCTGGTGAGATGAGTAGCTGTTGAAAGAGTAGTGGGTTTTTATGGGGACCTAAAAAGAATTCAGAAACACTACTTTTTCTTTTTCTTGACTATGCCCTGAAGTGTATCCCATTCAAGTCTGAGTGGCTGAGCAGCCACAGGGACTATTCTCATATTTGTCACGAATTTGCCATTTATTTTTTACTTATATATTCTGTAACCTCTTGAAGTAGCAGTGCCTGTGACAACATRAGTGTTAAACTGTATTTTGGAGCTCAATTTGAAATACTCTCTGGGTCTGGAGAGCTCTACAGTAAATTCCCGGTTGGAAACCTCCACATGCAGCACCCTACAGATTGTTCATCACTGGTGATTCCAGCTCTGCTGAGAGCAGGGGCATTACAGGTGCAGGCTCAGATATTTTCACTCTGTTTTTAGAGTCTTTAGGAATGAAARAAAGTCTCTGCAGGTCAGTACTGGCATTCTGGGAACTTTCTTCAGCAATGCAAACAGTAGGATCTTGCCTGACATTAATGACTTGATTCCACCTGCAAYGTGGTTTGTGCAACATCACAGCTGAAGGCTGAGAGAGAGATAAGAAGGAATGATTGATCAAGATGAAATTCTGGTAAGAGTAGCTTGCATTCTACCCAAATGTATCCCTAAAATTGCAATCTCTTCTTTCAGTCCTGGTTTGAATAGAGGGAATTTGGAGAACAAAGGCACAGGAATAGATATCGCTGTGCTTATTCAGGGCTTGCAATTTGCCTGAGCCTTTCAGATGAAAGATTCAATGAAAGACTCAAAGTACCATGCACAATAAAACAAGACCTGCCTGGAAGATGTAACAGCCCTAAGTGAGCTAAACATTCTCAGCTGAAGYCTTCAGGACAGATCCTCAGCTCCCAGAAAGCTGAGTTGGCTTTGGAGGAGCTGTGCAGGCAGGTGAGCATTAAGGAATGAGCTTTTATGTTCTGCTTGCTCTTTATCACCTGCCATTTGTGGGGAGCCTCCCACTGGGTTGGTATCAGCTGTATAAAATATATTTTCATGAAGGTGTGAAGATGTCAGGGTCTCCTTTTTGTTTTGCTGCTGGCAAAGCTGCATGCTGGGCACGGGAAAGCAAAGGAGTGTGTGCTTACAAATTGCAGCACAGAAGAGGAAACCATCACCTTTCAATTCTGTGTATGGGTTCAGCTGCTTATCTAAGAGAAGCTTATCTAGAAATCATTTTTGCTCATCAAGATGATTCCATGCTGTCGTATTTGTGGCACTTCTTCAGCAGAAAAGTATCTTTATAAGTTCAGTAACAAGCCATGTTTAAGAGCTCAGCCATGTGAATTTGGTCTTCAACATCCCCAATGACTATTTCACACTGCTTCATGTGGTATAACTTTTTTATTAAGGGTGGTGCAAATAACGTTGCTGAGGTTTTGTGGTTTGCTTCTTCTTTGTTTTTTTTTCCCTCATTGTGGTTGGGCAGAGGAGAAAACTTGCCAACTTTTTCAACTTGTCTGATTTAGCCTTGCAGACATTGCATCTTGTTATGTTGCTCTCTATTACATTAAGAAGCTCTTTAGGAGCTGGTATCTCATCCCCAAGGACACACTCGTAATCAAGTCCCTTGCAATCCTTTTGATAAAATAGCCAGAGTGATCTCTTGCCTACTGTCTGCTGTGAGACACCTTCTGCCCTAAAACCAATATTCTGATGCTTTCCATAGTATCTTGTTTTTTGTTTTTTTTTTTTTTAATATTGTTAGTCAATGTGTACATTGGTTTTAAACATACCAATATCCCTCTCTGTTCTGTCATATGAGGGAAGAGGTGGGAAGAACTGCTGTTCCTGTTTCATCAATCCTGGAAAGCCTTATAGCTTTAAAATTCCACAGCTCATTAGTGCTTTATTACTGGTTTTGTGGTGGTTTTTTTACTGGTTTTTTTTTTGGTGGTTTTTTTTTTTTTTTTTTTTTTTTTTTTTTTTTTGAAATTTTTGAGCCATTAAGCCCTCTTGAATTTGTTTACTTTTTTTTCTTAACAGTATTTCCCATTCTGCAAGTATTCCTGCCCTTTCTAGAGCAGCCCTGCCTGGAATTGCACTGAAATCCCTTTTTTGGTTGTGGATGTGTCCCTGGGGAAGCCTTCCAGGCTGCAGGGTGGGACAGACTTTCCTGATCAGCATCTCCCAGTTCACCAAACCCTCACAATCCCGGTGTTCAGTTTACCCCAGACACTGATAAATGTGATATCTGATACCCTGAGCTGCTCCTTGCTGGAGAACTCCTGACAAAACTGATCACAGCTCCTGACAACCACTGTGGAGCAATCAGCTCCCTGTTGCTTGCTCTGTTTTAATTTCCTTACAGCTTGTAGTATCTATTAGGGAATTATTATTAAATCAAACACCTAAAGCACTCAAACCCTCACATTTTTCAAGGTCAGCTTGATAAAGGGGAACCAACCCAACCCTCTATAAATCTCTGTCCTGTAATTTTCCCACAGTTTCATAGTTGGACACGTTTCTTTCCCCTTTTTTTGCTGAAGATTTAGCCCAGAGCAAACCAGTTTTTGTACAGCTGAATAATTTCCCTTGCCTTACATGGATATTGGTATGATGTTATCAGTCTTCAGAGATGTATTAAAATTAGCACCAGCATGTCAACCCTGTCCCAGGGTGCTTTCARAGAGTTCCTGTTGTTATCCTTTGAGTTGCTCTTGATTGCAGYTGCAGCATGAAGTACTTTGTCTTTCTCAAGTGATACAAGTGCATCCTCCTCCTTCACTCAAAATGTAAACCAGAAATATTTATTGAACTTTTTTTGTCATTATTAATAATTTTGCCCTTCTCCTGCGGTGATGGGCCTATGCCAATGATAAAAATCTCATTACACTTTAAAACAGCAACTCTTTATCACACTTAGCCCTTCTGCTGTGGATTTTCCCTGGTGCCTTTTGATGGTTCTATCAGTTATTCTCCATTTTATAGTCTCGTGTCCATTGGCTGTCCTCTCTCAGTTTGAAACAGTCTCTCAGTTTCCCATCTGCTGTGAGGAATTTTGCTGTGTTAACCCTATCAGAGGTGATAAGGATAAACCTGCTCAGACATCTGAGCATTGGTGCAACCCTGTGACTGACCCAGTCACATGTGAGCCATATGTAACTTAGCCAATAAAATCTGATGCTTATTTTAGAGCAAATCAACTTTTAAAAAGCTTTTTTTTTTTTCCTAGTGTCACCAAGGGAATTAATTTTAAATTCACTGGGATTTGTTGGAAGCTTAATGCTACCTTTGAGCCTCTTTAAACTCCCAGCCTGATTTCTTTTTTTCCTTAGTGTCATGAATATGTGTAAGTGCTCTTGACTTTCCAGGAGAAACTGCCTCTGGTATCTCTTACAAAATTGTAACAAGACAATTCTCAGAAGTGTTGGATTATGGTGTTGAAGTGGAATTTTGTAGCGCCCAACACCACGGAGCACAAAATGTGTGTGAGACAGAACTGGATTGTGTTCTAAGCTTGATGCTGTGTGTTTCTTATTTTCAGGGACATGTTTTTTTAGGATTTGGAGGGGAAAAATGGTAGATATTGCAGGAGGCTCAGCTTGTGATCACCAGGAGTRCTTAATTTGATGTTCTTGCTGAGCGAACTGGATTTTTATAAACTTTGCTAYGGTTGTGCCCTCAAGTTCAGAGGAAATCTTGTCTGTTTATCTGCAGAGGGAAGCAGAGCTGARGACTTGTGCCTTGTAGGAGCTGTTTTGCTGCTGTTTGACATGGACAGTGAAATTTAATCTTTACCTTGCCTGAGCTTTAAGGCTAAAAATAGCTCACCTGTCATGTAAGGGAAACTTCAGTGGTACTAACCAGCACGCTGGGAAGGCTGTGAGATAATGCAATGGGGGTGCCATGGATGTGAAAGCAGTGGAATACATAACCTGCATTTTATTTTTCCACCATTTCCCCAGTGGCAGGTGTGTTTACAGGGCTAAAGGAGGGAAATCCAATTCCTGGCCCAGGCAATAAGAATGAGGTGAAATAMTTCCTAACTGGGAACCACTTGAACATGTCTTGCAATTAGTAAACCCTTCCCATGTGAGGTTTCCCTGATTACACAGATTTTGGAAGTCGTGCTTTTACAATCASACTTGTTAAGATATTGCTTTTACTGCAGGCTGGATGGGTTTATTTCTGGCTCTAGCAGAAAGCAATTACTGCAGCTACAAAAACATTGAGTATTGARCTAAGAATTCTCAGCCTGAGAATTTCTGGACCAGTTTTTTTTTTTTTTTTTTCCTTCTGGTGAAGTAGAATTTGGTGGTGCTATACCAAGATGAATTTGATTTATGGTAGATTGATTTTAAAACATGCAAAAGCATGCCTAGAAACCCCCAACCCTATAAAAACCCAAACTATGGTTTGAGACTTGATGCATATGAAGGTGGGTTTTGTAGGTGTAGAGTAGTTGGGCTTTTTTTTTTTTTTTTTTTTTTTTTTTTTTTTTTTTTTTTTTTTGTTGTTTGGTTTTGGGTTTTTTTGGTGTTTTTTTGGTTTGGTTTGGGGGTTCTTGGGGGGAGGGTGTTTTGGGTGTGTTTTTATTTTTGATGGGTTTTTGACATCTCAATCTTTGAGAGCTGACTGGAGAGTTGGTGGTAGAGTAGTTCTTTTTCAATCACAGGTGAGGTGAAATTTTAGTTGAGGATGGTATTTCCTGTTTAGGTGCCCAGTGTGAATCCAGTCTTGTACCCACCAAAAGTGGTGGCAGTCTTTTGTCAGCTTTCTGGGCTCAGATCTTGGTGGTTTCAAACAGCAGTGGAACCTTTGGTTGCTTAGAGGAGTAGAAATAGTGCAGCAAACACTGAATAAATTCTCAAATCTTTGTGCAAACGCTGATTTCTAAATGTCTTGGTGGAGTTTTGCTCTCCGTTGAGCTCATTTATGTGACTCTTGCTCCATGGGGCTTTCATGAATTTTGTTCAGTGAGATATTACATCTGGCCAGAGCTATTCCAGCAGATAAACCTGGAGGAAAGAGCTGATTTAATGCAATCCTTGCTCRGGGCTGATAGAAGGCCAATTTTGGCTGGGTGGGCTGGGGGATTTGAAGCCAGGCTCTGCATCCAGAGCTGCTCTGGGGAAGTGGAGGGACTGCAGGTACCCACTGTGGATCAGGTGAACCAACCTCGTGAGAAGCCTGTCTGAAGCTGGCTTAAACAAAAACTTGAAACTTTTCTGTATATTCTTACTAAAAGCTGGGCTTTGGGAAGGAAACTGTGAATAATCACCAAGTTTCCCAGTCATGGGTTTTGTCTGACTGCTGTGAGCCATAAGGATACTGATTACATGGTATTAATTACATGTTTTTATTTCTAAAACTACTTCTACTCGGCACCTCTTCAGTGTGTTGGGAGAACTTGACCCCTCTGTCTGTTTTCCAATCTGTAAAATGGAGATAATGACTCTGCTGTGTTCAGCACAGCTATTACAAGGTGCTTGAATATGTATAAAAAGATGTTAGCTGAAAAAGGAGCTTAAAAAAAAGTTTAGGTGTGCCCGTATGTCATGTGCATAATCAGAAGAATTTGTGCTCTTGGTTGGAGTGGGAATGTGATAGCCACACGTCCCCATGGCAGGAGGGCTGGAAATGAGGTGAGGAGCTTTTAGAGAACTCTCTCAAATGCAATTTTCTATCAGGTGGCAAAGCTGATGTGTTTGAGCACAGAGAAYCTTGCCAGGTTCCCGGTAGGGGACTGATTCCTCACACATCTTTGAGTGCACAGCCACTTAATAACTTCCCAGGCTAAAATGTTTTCTCCCATCAAAAGCTTAGAGTTTTTGTGTTGTTGGTTGTTTTGGTATTTTTATTTTTTTAATTTTTTTTTTCAAGAGACTCTGTGTAAGTGAGCTGGAAATATCACCAGTAGCTGTGATTCAAGTGAAATTCCTGCTGCTAATTACACAGGCTTTTTGCTAAAGGTAGTAAATAGAAATCATTCATGGGTCCTCAGAGGCCTCAAAATCATTCAGTATTCAGGGTAAATATATCAGGGAGCTTCATAAGAGAATAATTTTAAAACAAAGCCTGGTCAGCTCTTTAATAATTTACTGATTGTGATAGCARGGAGAATATCTAATAACCAGCAAGATTGGCTTTCAAGTAGAAAATARATTAGTGTTAGAGGAGGGTTTTTTTCAAAGAATCATAATTACTATTAGAGAAACATTTGGTTATCATATCAGTTCTTGATTGCTTTACAAGCACTTACCAAGGCAAAGGCACTTTATTTGATTGTTTAGGAAGCTGTAAAGGCAGATTTATTCATGTGACACTCATCTGAAATAGGGAGCTCTCAGCAGCCTTATCAAGTCCAGACCGAAAATAAGGCAAGTGGTGCACTACAAGATTTTTGTGTCTGATGGCCACCTCTGTTCACTGGTCTGACACGGGAAGGGATGCTCCAAGGACTGGTACACCTCTCCTATGAGGTCTGGGGTTGCTCTGTCTGAAGAAGAGATGGATCTAGAATACTTCAGAGCCCCTTCTGGAGTCTTAAGGGGTTCCAAAAGAACTGGAGAGGGATATGGGACAAGGGATGGAGTGACAGGACAAGGGATGGAGTGACAGGACAAGGGGGAATGGCTTTAGGCTGAAAGAGATCAGATTTAGATGGAATTTTGGGAAGGAATTGTTCCCTGTGAGGGTGGGGAGGCCCTGGCACAGGGTGCCCAGAGAAGCTGTGGCTGCCCCTGGATCCCTGGCAGTGCCCAAGGCCAGGCTGGACGGGGCTGGGAGCAGCCTGGGACAGTGGAAGGTGTCCTTGCCTGTGGCTGGAGAGGTTGGAATGAGATGATCTTTAAGTTTCCTTCCACCCCAAACCATTCTGGGATTCAGTGACTTTGGCCAGCTGTCAGCTATCGAGCTCTTTCTCTAAAAGCTGAATTTAGGATAGCTGGAGGAATTCAGTGGGGAATACAGACTCGCACAGAAAGGCAAGTCCTTGCTGTAGGATATTGTGCATTTGCTGATGGTGCTGACTATGACAAACCCTGATTACAGCCTGCAGGAGAACATCAACAGGAAAAGAGAAACGTGAACAGTCCTTGCCTCCATCCCTCAARCTTTGGGTCTGTTTTGTTTCGAGTGGCCAAATGAATTGGCCACGAAATGGCAGGACCAGGGACTTTGGTGAACTTGGCTTCATGGAAGGTTCCAGGCTCTTGAAAGAGGGAAGATCACAACGTGGGAAATGTAGGGGTTGAGGCCTTGCACCCTTGTGCAAGTCTTGAGGGTGTCTGCCAAGGTTGATTATTTTTCTAAACACCTTTAGATAAATTGTGCCATGGGATGGTCAAAGGAGGAGGGAAAGTTGAATTACATAGTGAGGGAAAGGATGGGTGGGGTTTTGTGTTCCCACAGATCCTTTGTCCCCAACACCACGCTGGCCTGAGGAGGAAATGGCTCTTTTGCTTCCCAAGCTGCTGAAGCTCTGCTGTGTGACTCTGTTCCTGCCTCCTCTGCTAATGATTGCTAATGACACAGCACCGASAGGAAAATATGGCCTTAATGATCCCTGATGAATGGCTGTGTCTTAAAAATGAATTAAGTGATATTTTTTGGGGGTGGGGGAGAGTGAAGATAYACTAATTCTAATTACTTTTATTTTATGGCACCCTATATTTTCCAAATGACTGGTAAAGTTTATGCTTGGCTGTAATGCTGTAGTAAATTCCTAACAAAAAATATTTTCTATCATTATGTTAGCTTATAAATTTCTCTGTAGATTTTATTAGATGAGCTTCATGAGCAATCCATTAAAGACAGGAGCTGTAGAATCTGCAAGTATTCCATGTAGTTCACAGAAAATGTCCATGTTTTCCTCAATGRGTGTGTAATGGATGTGACTCTTCAGCCACAATTCATTGTCACACTGGAGGGGCTGGARCTTTGCATGCTGTGCAGGAAGGAGAAGAGCTTCCACCTCCTCAGTGGGCTCAAATTCCCTGGGTACAGCTCGTGAGAATAAGTGAACAATTAATGGTTTGCTAATGATCTAATGAGCTAATGCACATTGTCATAAATTTTAACAGAACTGGTTTGCTTTTAAAGTCATTCCTAACATTCTAGATTGCTTGTGCTTCCTGGAGAGCTTCTGGTCACAGAATTGTTGAGGTTGAAAAGGACCTTTAAAGATCATCAAGTCCAACCATCAACTCAGCAGCACCAGCACGTTCACACCAATCCCTGCCCTCAGTGCCACACCCACAGTTTTTTGGAACACTTGTAGGGATGGTGATTTCACCACTCCCAGCCCATTCCATGCTTGGCAACCTTGTCCGTGTAGAAATTGTTGATAGAACCTCTGTTCTGTCCTTCTGGGGTGCATCCACGTAGTGRCAGATTCTGCTTTTACCTGCAGAAGGGAAGTGAAAAACTTCACAAAGTGCTGAAGGTTTCTGGCTTTTCCTCTCTGACAAACTGTGCTTTCCAAAGTTTCTCAAGTTGGAGYGGTTGAGTGAACTCTTTAGCTGCCATTTTTCATTGATTAACCTAAATTGCCTACACTGATAATTTTTTTTTTTTTTTTTTGGTGAAACGTTCCTTGTAGAATCGCAACTTCCAAAACAGGATTCTGCAATTTCTGGGAGGGAAGACAGAGTGAGGCAGTGGAAGAAGTGGCTGTGATTTGTTATACTGAACTTGATGTATTGGAGAGAAAAAAATTACTTTCAAATGTGCTAGCTGGAGTTAAACTTGTCATAGCTGTTTATTCTTCCTTCTAGCCCTAAAAAAAAAAAGAAAAAAATCTAGATATTTCTAAAGTTTGTTAGAATTAGTGATTTATTCATTTATGCTACTGCCTATTCCTGAAACTGGGCTTGGATTAATCTTTAACTGGAATGCTCCCTCCTTTATAGCTGTCAAATATAGTAATTTCTAAATCCCAATATATATATAAATATATGATACCACTTTGAGATGTTTTGCTGAGGTTTCCTCTTGCAATTGGAATCTGAGACTTACCAGATTTAGGTAGCAATGAATTTATGTCCCCTGTAACAAATTTGTCCCCAGAAGATATTCCTCATTCTTGTGGATGATGAAAAGGCACTTGCTTCTCMATTTAATGGCAGCATCCTTTGGAAAGTTATGCACAACACCTGCTTGATGATCCAAATGTAACTCAGGTCCTCATTTCCTGGTGTTAATTCAGGTTAATTTTATATCAAACAGAACTGGCATGGAAGATTCTGGTGGGAAAAGTGAGCAGCATCAAATACTTGATGAAATGTATTATTGTACATGGTGGAGCGCAGGTAAAATGAGTTTTTACCTGCTCAGTGCTTTGGAAACAGCTAAAAAGAATAGGATTAGTGGAGAATATTGCATGCAGGGAAATGCACTTGAGGTCCCAGCGAGTCAGAAGGTGGCAGCAATGACACTGACATCCCTCTGCTGTGCTTTGCCTTGACAGTAAGTTACAGCTGGCACGGCAAGAATTGCAAACTTTGAATAACAGCAAGAGCTCAGAGGGATCGGGAAAATATTGAATAAAAATAAAAGGTTGGCTAAGCAATCTGCCTGTGCCCTCTGTGTTCCTCCAGACTCAGCCTTGTCCTCTCATCGAGCAGCTCCGTGGTTTCCTGCACACTCTGCACCGGCTATTCCTGGTGCTCAGAAAAGCCTCTCTGTCCCTCCAGGGCCTGGCTGTGGCTGCAGTGCTGCTGATTTGGGCTCTCTTGGACCTGCTCTGCTTTCTGTGTCCCTGCACATCAGAGCTGTCCCCAGTGAGCACAGTCAGGTGTTCTCCAAAGGGAATTTTCCCTCTCCCAGGGCAGAGTTCCACCCACCCTGAGTCTGCAGCCAGGTGAAGAGCCAGGTGCTGYSCTTTTAACASTGTGTAGGAAAGTAGASCCARCAAACCAAACCTGATGTTACAGCTRYCTCTGCAGTTTCATTGATTTTGATCTATAAATTGAGCTACATCCTGGAAAAGTTGTGCTTTATTTTATTTTAGAAAGGTGCTAATCAGGCTACTCTTACCCTTACTCTATTATATGGGAAATAAACACTTTGAGTTCAAAATTGGCTGCTGATGGAGAAGAACTGCTGGGCTGTTTGACATTTTCAGACTATTTTCATGTTGCCTCCTTACTGCACCTTTCTATTTACTTATGTCTGTCTGTGGTATTAATATATTGCTTTTCCATGATCCAGCATTGTTGAGATAAACTGCCAGATCCAGGTCCTTTTGGCATTTCCCAGAAAGTGTCATTGTGTTCATGTCTAAAGGTGAACTTGTATTTCTGAATAATTGATGGCTGGGAGTTAATTTCTTTATCTTCAGAAAAGGAAGAAATTTATTAATGAGGATAATTCATGAGAGATCAATGCCAMTRTGTGTGACATCGATTAATGATTTCAACCTGTAACCAGGTTTAMAAAAGCAGCTGGGCTCTGTATTTGAACACATAATTATCTGTAATTGTGCTGGTRGCTTGGTGGGAGTGGAAAGGCACCAAGGGTGCCCCACTTGAAGGGTACAGACAACTGGGCAGAGGTCTTGTCCCTGATACTCACTGAGKTGGTTTTATTATTAACTCCTCAGCAGCCAAGGTGATGCACAGATGTGGTGTGGGTTTATTTTTCCTGTAGGGATGGCATATCTGTATATGCACATATATATTTATGAATATGGGTGAATCTATACAGAGAAGGAAAGCCAATGCAGTGGAGAGAGTTTTGTTTTGAATAATAAAAATTGTAATCAGGAAGGCAGATGGTGAAGTTGCAAATGGTATCAGGAGAATTGCCCGAGGTGTTAAGTTTCCTTTCTTTAACACCRTGACAACAAAAGCTCAAGAGATCATGTTCTAGACCCAAACTTTCAGTGCACAACATGAGGAAGTGGAAACTTTMATGAACTCTTTGAAGATTACCTAAAACTTTCACCCATCAATCGTGTTTTTAACGAGGATGCTGCATAATGGGAAGCTCCGTAATGAAAGCTGTRAGTTGTGTGTGTTTATTTGTAAGTGCATACTTACTGCTTGCCTTGGGGGAGAAAAAAAGGGTTTGCTATATTGAGCAGGCTGATCTTGATGTGTATTGAGCTTTTTAAAGCTGAGGTTCTTGTTAAGCACTGTTGGTGTGTGGAATAAAGTTTTTCCTGTACCTCTAGGACTCTGCCCATAGACAGAGATTTGAGTAGCATTTAGTTTTGAGGAYTTGTGCATCCTCAAAGAAGCTTTTAGAACTGCCAAATGATGTATTCCCATCCTTCAAAAGGAGCCCATGGGCTGTGGAGTACTCATGTTTAGCAAGAGGAGCTGTGGTGTGGAGAGCAGAGCAGCCTGGCTGTGGTCTGTGAGTCAGCTTTGTGTGGAGCTGAGGTGTTGTACACACACAGGGGCTGCAGGAGCTCCTCCACCTTCCCACTCCAGCCTGCCTGCAGGATTGGCTATTTACACACCAACTTTTTTTGTTAAACACTTCAAACCCATACACAGATTCAAATTCCTGAGCTGATCTTGTTCAATGTGTTTCCTTGATTAAATGCACCCTCTGTCCTGACATGASAGTGCCTTCAGTTGTTCAGCACTTCACTTTCCTCACCCACAAATGATACATCTTGTCCCTGGAAAACAAAGTTTGTTGGTTTGGTTTTTTTTTTTTTTCCCCCTCATCTGACACAGTGAGGGAACAGTTTTATGGAGTCAAGAAGCCTCAAGTGACAGGCTCAAGAAAACTTCAGAACTTATGTTAATGTTTTCTTTTTTAAGCCATTTGAGAGTTATTAGTAACAGCAAACTAAACTAAACTAAACTAAGCTGTGGTGTTATACACCAGGATGGGATCAGACTTAGAACTTTTTTTTTTGCCGTTTTTAGAAAATAATTTCATGTAGGATATACTGGCCCTGAAACATAGAAGTCTAGCAAGAYCATTTTAATTCTTCATGCCAGCTCCAAAGCCACATATTATAAAAGCYTCTGTGTGTTATTGCTTGGTGAACACCAGAGTTTTGGAGTACAACTTGTCCCTGTCTTGCTTGATGGTTTATGAACCAACATTACARCCCTGTTTGAATTTCAGGAGTTCCCCTAGCTGTAAATGAGTTATTCTGATGGYGTGTCTCTTTATTTTTAAATTACACATTCCTTATCTGCAGCATGTTTTCTCATTTCCCTTCTCCAGCCTTACAACTTCTTTTAATAGCTGGATTTCATCCCACCACTATATATCTAGTCCTCAAAGATGCTGTTGTTGTCTGGAAGACTATTTCAATCCTCCTGGCTTACAAATAACTATTGACTTTGTCATTAACTGAAATAATTTCAGACTTTGGGATTTTGCCTAATTTTAATTTATCCTGTTCTTCCTGCAGTCATCCTGCATCTTGTATTCTTTGCTTTCCTTTCTCACAAGGCTTTTAGAGTTCAGACAATCCTTCATAAGGTTTTAGCCTGATTTTAGTTCAGCCTAATGTTTGCCTTTGCACTATTTCATGTCTAAGTTGTCTGKTATCAGTCCCTTTTCCCTGATTCTTGTAGACAATTTATTTCTAAATTTTCTTCTCTATCCAGATCTTCCCTCTCACCCTTCACCTTGCTTATAGCGGAGGTTTCTTGGGTTGACACTTCTCCTTGGGAGAAGTATTGAACTTTTCTGTTTTCTCTTCCCTGAGTTCCACACACCTGAGTAAGTCAGGTAGTTCAACAATTTTTTTTGTCATTCTGAACATGAATTCCAGACTTGCTTCTGTTTCTTCCCTTTCATTTAGTTTATATGGATCCAACTCTATTTAGAGTTGGTTTTTAACAGCTGTTCTTTCCTACTGTTTTGTTCACTTCTTCCCTGCACCATCTCTGTATTTCAAGACTTTCTGTTCTTATTGCCCAGGCAATTTGCACTGATAAAAGAATTATTCCAGTGGTTCCTGACTATGTCTTCTTGCTGGCTGGATGGTTTCTGCTGCATGGCAGAACCCTTAGTGAGGTTTTCTTCTTGCTGCTCTGTTCTCTGCTCTCCCTCTATCTCCAGTTGTTATTGTTCATGACTGTCCTTGTGCTGAATGAAAAATACAGGCCTTAATTTCTGAAGTGATACTGGCACCTAAAGACAGGGTCCCACTTCATTGATGGGAAGATTTTTTAGGACTGGGTATAAGATTTGGTTGCCCAAAGAAGCTGTGGCTGCCCCTGGCAGTGTCCAAGGCCAGGCTGGACAGGGTTTGGAGCAACCTGGGACAGTGGAGGTTGTCGCAGCCATGGCAGGATGGGATGGGATGGGATATCTGGAAGGTTCCTTCCAACCCAAAACATTCTGTGTTGAGACACATGGACCTCTCAAGTTCCTCTCTGAGGGGCTGTTGAACTGCTGAGGGGGGAGCATCAGCTGCAAACTGGTGCTGTCTCTGACCCCCAGGACAGCGCTCGTGCTTGATCAGATGAGGGTTGCAATGCACAGTTCTTCAGTGGTTACTCCAGAATCATGGAATAATTCCGGCTGGGAAACACCTTTAAGATCATTGACCAGGCAGTGCCAAGCCATGCCCAAGTGCCACATCCACGTGCCCTTTAAATCTCCCCAAGGCAACCTCTTCCAGTGCTTGATCGCCCTTTCAATGAAGAATTTTTTCTGATTCTCTAATCAGGCTAAGTCCTGAGGACATCCCGGATCTTCCATACTCCGGGAATTTCAAGTCCGCGGAGTATTTAGTGCTGAACTATATACTCTGGCAGTATTTAGCGCTGAAGCAGCCCGGTAGTTTTGAACACACACCGGTGTCCATGGGTTTGTTTCTGTTTGGGGCAGGAGCGGTGCCCGGGAGCGCCCGGAGCCGCCGCCGGTCCAACACCGCCCCCTTCGGGCCGCGCCGGGCTCTGCAGCGGGGGAGCGGTGGAACGGAGGGTGCGGGTGAGCGACAGCGGCAGCGAGCGGGGTTTCGGTGCCGAAACAGGGCTCTGGTACGGCTGGAGCGCCGGGAGTCACGGCRTGCCCCGCACCAATTCCCGCTGCAAGCTSTGTGACTGCCCCAAGCCACCSCCGCTGTGCTGSGGGTTGCACAGGTGCTCTGTCCGGGTGGTCATTGCTCTCTTTTCCTGTGCGAATTCCAGCTCAGGTGACTGATCCATACTGATCTGTTCTCTATCCACTGCCTTGGTTTTCCCCCCGTAAGGAGAGCCATGCATTTTGGGTCCAGAAGTTACCTGTGGACAGCAATTCTTAGAATTGTGCCCGGGAATCATCTCCCTGCCTGTGCCCAGTGCGGGGTGTGACTCGGTTCAGCAGTCAACTCTCGAAAGTAAAGTGAAAAATGATGGAAATTACCATTTTCGGCTGCCCGTGAGCTGCTCGCAGCAGCCGCCCCATCAAAGACCCCCAAGCCCTGCCCTGTCTCCCTCCTCCTTGGCTCCAGCAGAGGGTCGCTCCTTCCACCCCATCCCCGCGCCGCTCCCGGCCCCAATCCCACCCCCAATCCCAGCCCTCCGTTTAACGCCAGCCCCTGCGCTGCCTCGCCATCCCCGCTGCAAACAGGGCAGGAGCAGCGAACCTGCCTGCGCCGCGCGATGCTGCGCTCCAGCCGCTACCGCGGGGCGCTGTGCGAGCGCGCAGCCGGCCTCCAGTAGGGAGCCGAGCCCCCCAAAAGCAGCCAGCCCTCCCCGCCGGGGGAGGGGGCCGGGGGTGCCCCCGGGGCAGCGGGGCCGGCTCTGCGCTGGGCTCGGGGGGCGCCTCCCGCCCGCCCCGCCGCCACTCCGGCGGCTCCGCCGAGCAGCACCGCGGCTCCGGCTGCCGGGGCCGCCGCCGCGCACGGCCACCAATGCGGGGGATAGCGGCGGGGAGGCAGCGGCTCCGCGACAGCGGGGAGGGCAGGTGAACTCCGGGGAAGGATGACCGGCGTCGCCGCGATCGTCTTTCTCCTGCAGCTCTTGCCCAGGGCGGACGGACAGGTCTTCCCAGGTGAGTGATGCTCGCCCGGCCGGTGCTCGGCTCCTCATCCCCCCGGTAMCCCCGCCGCGGCGGCTCTGTCGCCAGCCCCAACTCTTCGCCTCGTCCCTGCCTCCAGCCCTCCATCCCCGGCTCGCAGGGAGCTCCCGGGGCCATCTGGGGAGCGGCAGGGGATGGAGGCGCCTCGGAAGGCGCTGGCCAGCGGCAGCGAGMAGCCTCGGTACCCGCCGGTTCCGAACGCACCGGGGATGCGAGGGGCTCTGCCCGGGTGTGCSGGGCTCCGCGGGGTCCCGCCGGGCAGGGGTCGGGAGGGGCTCGCTCCTTTGAAAGTTGCGTGTGGCAAGAGGTGAAAGCATCGCCTTTATTTTGGGATTCACGATATATGAGGCGGTTTTTGGTGCTGAAGAGCGTTTGCGAGCCCAAGGCAGGAGTTGGCTCCGGCGGGATGTGCAGCGCGGGGGATCCGCTGCCTTTCCCCCCGGGCAGGTGAAGGGGGATCTGGGCTTGGTCTGGCAACTTCGGTGGCAGCTGTTTCACCACTTGCATGTCTCAGCTCCAGGAACTTTCTCGGGGGGCTCAGCCGCCCGGGTCGGCTCCTTCCCAGTTGTCACTTTCTCAGTCACTGATGGTGAGGAGTACTTGGCTCCCTGGCATGTGTACAGTAATAGTAGCCGGYTATTTTCCCACTCCTACGAGTTCCTTTAGGCATAGTTTGAATTACTTAWAGATGACAGGTGCTTATAGAGCTGKYTTTTTCTTCTCCTRTGCTCTTTTGTAGGTGATCCAAAGATACGTTGGTCTTGTTTTTCTCTTGGATCTTGCAACAGATTAATTTTTCCTCACTGCAGTTTGTACTTATGCTAAAAAATAAACGGTTTATAGTGTTCTTCTCTCTTGACTTAGGAAAAAAAAGTATTTTGAAACTATCTGCGTATTTAAGACGAGTGAAATTTCCCTGGATGATGTTGCTTAGCATAGGGATAAATCCCAGTGCGTGTGACTTAGGCACGTTGGAGGTACGAAACTAAGTTGAGTTCATCTCAAACACAAGACGATTTTCATTAGGTAAGACCGAGAGCTCGGGTGACTCTGTCTCGCTGCTTTAAAGCAGCAACAGTGGCGTGTTGGAGATGCTGAGCACCGCGCACACCTTCCCCCGAGCCCCTCGGTGCAGCCGGGGCTCAGCGATGGGGGAAAGAGCCGGGCAGACCCTCGGTGGAGGAGATGTTGTCATCAATCCGGCCGGCTCTGACACCGCCACGATCGTGTTTACATTGCTAGGCAACTGCACAAAGCACAGATTTATTAGAGAGGCTGGGAGATCTAACCTAGTTAAATAGCTGCTTCCTCGAGTAAGCAATATGTGGAGCTATTTATTTTCCCCCCTTTTCTCTCCCTTCCAACTGTTTTTGTGTTCTTGACACTTGTCATATCAATTGAGATTAGATCCGGGGCTTTTGATGAATCATTTAGCCAGATGCTTGGAAAGAAGAGTGTTCTGTGAAAACAGCGAAGTTTTAAGGGGGCAGAAGACACTTTGTATTGGAGGGAGATAATRTAGTATGAGCTAAACCCATGAAAATTTAACGTTTTCAATTATTTTTAGGGAAGCAATGATATCTTTTAATTATCGCTCCAGTGACTGTGAGGATTTTAATCATTAGTATTCTCCCTCCTTTTTGTGTGTGCTTCCTACCATTCAAAGTAAGAGGCGCTGATTTTAATAGCTAATGTTTTCTGAGCTGCTTGTAGGATTGAAGTTAGATGAAAGTTTTCTCCYCTTAAACTTAATATCTAGTGAGAAGTGTATCGGTCTGAACTGTGTCCATATAGCTGATTTATTATTTTAATGATAAAAAGCAAAGTTTTTCAGGTGCACTTTGTCCCTGAAAATCCAGGGAAGTTTGGAGCSACTCCAGTTAATGCCATCGGTGTCTTTCCGCATCTTCCATCAGGTGGTGCTCTCTCCATAACTTTTAGGATGCAAATACCTCCCGTCTCCGATTATTTTTCAAAGCCTGCTTGCGTTTATACAGCAGCCTTTTGTTAAACATCCCGACAAATCGCTGTGCAAGTGTTGGCTGGGTTGTTTTTAATTTATTTTCTTAAGCGATYGCTGGACTAGGAAATAGGAAAGAGACAAGTCAAGGCGAAACGTATTCAGCTCCTACCCGATTTGCACAGCTGCTGCTGCTGCTTTGTATCATCCACAAGGCAAAATTAGGAATACTACAAAGAGACGGCAGAGTGCTCATGGCTTCTCCTTGGAATACCTCGTTTCATACTGAGGGAGCTGGCTAGCACTCATTTCTTTATGTAATTTCTGTATYACTCTATTTATAACTCTTCTGCCCAGCAATTACTTCCACTTCCCTGCAGTCTCTGTGTTTATTTGTAACTCAACATATGCTTTTCGGGGTCCTAAACTTCATGTTGGCTCTAGGGTCAGCTGCTAATTTTAATGCTTTACTCTTCCACGCGAGTAACACCAGGTAGTTCTAGCAGTTCCCGGTTCTTTCAGGATTTTGGGGTTGAAGGAGCATTACTTACAGGGAAGTTGCTCTCCCACCAAAACATGTGGGGTGTTCTTGCAGTTGCTGCACACTTTACCACTGTCTGTTTTGTGAGGATTTTTAACACAACAGAGGGATAAATAGAGAGATTAAAGTGATTTACAGCTGTGAAAAAGCACCGGAGAGGGGAAAGTAGGACAGTGGGTTTACATGGGGGCTGTTGACCTGAACACCAGATTATTTGACACTTGTTTTTCCTCTCATGTCGGTGTTTGCTTTAATTTCCCCCCCTATCCTGCTCCCTGTTGAGCTGGCAGAGCTCCTGAGCGCTCGGATGTGGAGCTGGCTCTTTCCAAAGGCCTCTGCTACATCATAAAGTTATGGCAGCTGGGAGTTCATTACACAGAGCTCGTCCAGGGAGGAGAGAAGATGAAAARGGAGCAAACTGCAAAGAAATTTTGGGGGAAGCTTTAATTTAGTAGGAGTTCATTTGCTCGGGCTCCGCTGTCAGTAAATTGGCAATGAAAAACGGGGCTTTCTGAGCGAGCTGCTCTGTGTGGCAATTGTTAACAATGCAGCCATTTAACTCAATAATCACTTTTCTCTCCCTCTGGGGAGCTGTTAGCGCCACAATCCCACTTTATTTTTATCCCCGGCTGGCTCGATTTGTTTTCTAATACATAAACAATTAATACTGAGAAGGTGATGTTGTGGAACTGCCTCTTTCGACAGTGCGACGAAAGGTCACCGCGTGTATAAAGGCGTCCGTRAATCTCTGAGGGATAATCCTTCTCTTTTACAAACGCAGAGCCCTTTTCAACCATCCATCCTCCTGCGAGTCCCCGAGCTCTGCTTTTCTTGTTTAATTGTACTTTTAAAGTCTGTTATGCTCGGCGTGCAGGCCCACGTGCTCTAGTTTTCATTAGTATTATGGGAATGATTTGGGGCACTTATTGTAGAATATTAAAGTATATATATATTTTTTTAGAAGGCACCATCATCTGTTGCCATGGAAACTCGAATAGTAGTCAAGATGTAGGTCTGAATCTTTGAACCTCGAAAGCCATGGACAAGGGTTGTTTCTTATAGGAACAATTACTTTTGTGTATAAAATCCAGTTAAGTGGAGAGAAGAAAGGGAAATAAATTGATCTGTTCAGCATTGCRCTGACAATCCTCTTGAATAACATTCAGCACAGAAGGATCAGTGTCTCTGATTCTCTCTCTCTGTGTACAGTGCGGGTTTTTTTTAAGCTCATTATTTATCATAATAGTTGTTTTATGCCTCTGGTAATTTCCATTGTGGTTTTATAAGTGAGGTGAACGAATGTGTATTGGCAGGTATTGTTCTTTGCTTGAATGGGARAAGCTGAATGTACAATGGAGAGGTGTGCACTGGAGCTTCAATATTTTGGCAATGGGCAAATTTGAGGCTGATTTAACTTGGCCCTAATTACAAAAGAAAACCTATAAATAAAGCAAATTTCATCTGAAACCCAAAATCTGATTGATGTACACAGGGGTTTGCTCACTSATGTGAGCTACAATACTTCAGTTTTGCCACAGAAATCCTGCAGCCTGGTTAGCATCCCCACAAACTCTTTKGGTGTTTGGGTGATGAGCAGCAGGATGTGTGTCTTTGCATTGCTATATAAAGCCCTCTGTCTTTTTAGAGACACACTCCTTAATTTTTTATGGAAACTGCTTCAGTCTGTTTCCTTCCTCAGTCTGTTTCCTTCTCGTAATGCACAGATTAAATATGTAACTGAGCTTCCAAAATACGCCTCGAGGTACATTYGTGGATGAGAACTTTCCTTAGATATATTTTAAATAGCAGCAGGACACAGGGGTCACCTGCTGCTGTGAACAAGTTGCAGTCCAGGTTTCCATCTGTGATGCAGGAAMCCTTCTGTGCCTGCCCTGGCCTCAGTAGCAGAGGGCTCTGCTCCCCTGCAGAAGGGCTCKTGGGTTGATGTTTCTTGGCTCTGTGCTCATATTCTTGATCAGAAGATGGTTATATGGCTCTTAGGGTATTTCTTGAACGTTTTATGGAGCAGCATTACTTGGCTCATTTAAGCCAATATATTTGGCCTAGAGTCACTTTTTTTTAGATACCATTCACATTTTCTAGTTTTCTTATTTTTTTTCTTTAGCTGCTGATTTCCCTGTTCGTGCAGGATGGTACCACTTGGAAGTATCTTCATTTAGGTAATATCTGGGGTTTTTTTAGTTTTTGTTTGTTTGTTTGTTTTTTTTGAGATTTTCTTACCTACCTCTCAACCTACCCCCTTCCTGGCCTTGTGCTCTGTGTTACTTTTAGATGCTGTTCCAGGCAAAAACAGAGCAAAAGAACAGACACACCAGGGTGGTGAGTGTTGATAGCATCAATAAAGACTTCTCCCAACCTATTCCTGCCTTTCTGTGCACTTGGCATGACACAGCAAGCACAGGGGTTCATTATTGTGAGCCCTGAAGATTATATATCTTCATGGTAAAGGAGGCAATGACTRTGTCTTAATTGGACCATGCATCATTTAATCAGACCCGCTTGTTTTTTAATCTCCAATAAATACATCTCATCTATCACTGCAGTTCAGGGATGTCAAACACTTTGTGATCTGGATGACAGGACATTGTGTGTTCCAGAAGAAAATGCTGATAAGTCAGCTAAAGAAAACAAGGCTCTTGGGAGCAAAAAGGCTGTTAAAGTGTTGTTTAATGCCCCAGTTAAAGATGATGTAATTCTGGGAAGTGTATCCACCTGGTAAAACAGGACAAGAAACCCCAGGAAGAAAGAACCTACTTAGTGCTTGGTCTCCTCTGATTTTCTTGTTTTCTTTGAACTAGTGYTTGTAGATCAATCCAAGGCCAGTTGCTTGATTTCTTTTCTCCAGCTGGATCCCCCTGGGACTGCAGGTTTGGGAATTGAAGCCAGCTTGGTGAATTCTGCCTCTGTTTGAAGCGGTGCAGCTCATGCAGCTGARGAATGATTGAGCTGCTTAGGAATTTTGGGAGGATGGGACCTGGCTCTTGTTCCTTGATATTTTTGAGTTCATCTCTCAGGAAGGCTGTGGGGTTTGACAGCTGATGATGTTGTGTGGGCACAGATCAGTGCTGCAGCCTGAGTGAGCTCTGGTTACACGGAGCTCTTTGTTCAGCCATGCTGTTCCCTCTGTGCTGGAAGTGCTCRAAGGGTCCCGTATCTCGTGTTTTGTTGGCTCAAACGGCTTCAGATCTGGCTTTACAGAGGAAACAGAGTTTATCACRTTCTTTTTTTCACATCCATCCCTGTCAATCTCAGCTTCGTTCCTGGTAGTGACTGTGTTGAATCACTGGGAAGCAGCTCCTGGCTGTGAATTCAGCTGTAGAGTGAAGGAGGGCTGCTTCACTTTTGTCCTCTGCAATGCTCTAAAGAACAACAAAATCAGGAGCATTATCTAGAGTTTATCTACTTTTRTGTTGAGGATCAATCCTTTCCTTGTTGAATTTGAGGAAAGTATGAGCAGAAGTGCAGGTTCATGCTGTGCTGGGGATATTATTGGGATGTTGTGCTTTTGAATTCAGCACTGCTGAATTTAGTGCTGTTACTGGAATTACCTTAATCTTAACATGTGTGAGCCTTCATTCCCTTGGTACTGACTCAAAGGTCAGCCCTCAATAGCAGAGGGGAGGAAAAAAAATCCTAAATAGGTAAATAAAACAATTTTGTGAAGTGAGGCTTTCAGGATCTTTTTTCAAATGGAAAAGTGTGGAGTTGGGGATGGTAATAGTGCCATGTGGTTTTGTTTATTTAGAGAGATAATGATGATTGTAGGTGTGTAGCTCAGTCAATAGCRTGTGTGGTTGTGACCAACTAGCAGAAGTTGGACACAAAGCAGGGGAGGAAGGAGGGAATTAAAGCAATTTGACTGCTCTGTAGATGGGCCTTTCTTCCTTTAGAAATATTTACTGGAATTGCAGCAGCATTTGCTGGATAAGCAGAAGAGCACTTCTGTCAGCAAGATGGGAAGCTGCTGAGCTTGATGGTTCATTTCTCCAGAAAAGGGATTTGCTGTCAACACGTACCCACTTATGTGCGGGCAGCCCAAATCTCCTGCATTTCTAGGTGGGAATTCAGCKCTCTAATGGAAACAGTTGTTGCTGAAACTGTAATGTATTTTTACCACAGTCAGTCATTTCTCAGGGAAATATTTCACGGGTTTTGATGTTTCTGCAGAGGTGTGTATGGCTGAGAGGTAGACTTGAAAAACCACAAACAACTAAGTCAAGAGACTGTGTCTGTGTAACTCCACACTTCACTGCTTTGGGTTGTATCAAGAATTTTTACTAACTTGTTCTCTCGTTGTTAAGAAAAGCAGTGAGATAAATATTAATGAGCTATTTCTGGTGTTCTCTATGCATGTCCAGCGTTCACAAGAGGTGTATCTATCTCAAAATCTGTTCTGGGCTTTTTCTGGCCTTTAGTTTGGGTGTTTTTGTCAAGTGGCTGAGCAGAAGTGCTCGTTACCTTCTCATTCGTGACTGGAGAGGCAATTGCCAGTTTGTAATGGAACCAACTCATCTCTCCTAATGAGCCTCTCTAATGGAAAGTCCCTTTTTCCTCTTAATTGTTTATTAAACCTGAAGGGATTGCTTTGTTGTCTAGTAACTTTGGAAGGCTTGAAGAGCCAACTGCGAAATGCTTTAGAGACACAAATTGCTGGGGGTGTTTGAAACCCTGGAGAAGGTTTTCTTTGCAGTTGTATAAGAGAGAAAAAGAACAGCAGAAACCACAKCAGTGCCACAGTCAAGAAAGGAAGATGGCAGCTGACAGGATCCTGCTTTTTGGGTGGGGGTTAGTGGTGGAGAACGTGGTGAGAAGGAGAAAATGGTAAATTTATAGTGGTAGGAAGAGAGCAGGTATGAAGAGAAATAGGAAAAGTGAGGGGACTTGGCCAGAATAGAAACAGCGGCAGCAGAYATAAAATAAAGCTCCAAAGTGGGCTGCTGTTGGATGCTGTCAGCCTGGGAGGGTGGCTGGTATGATACAATCTCCCTTTCTTTAAATTAAATGTCCACCAGAGTCATTGTGAGACAGCTCATGGCTGCAAATCTTGATCCTTAGGCTGAAACCTGGGTTACAGYGCCTTGTTCTTGTCTTTAATTTCACAGCCATTGAACATCTCCCTTCGCAAACCAAACTGATATGAATATTTTGAATTTACCAGCAGCCCATTCTGGGTTTGCTCAGAAAAGCGTATCTTTATCTGTTTTATTTTCCAGTTGCTAATATTTTAAGAGCCTTAAAAACTCCAGCAGCAGCTCTCCCTGTTGTTCCTCCAGCTCAGCTGGTATTTCAGAGCTCTGCTCTGCTCAYACAACAATTGCACACTGATTATTTCAGTAATGGAAAAGAATAAGCAGGTGAGAAAGGAAAAGCCTGATATTAATTTTGAAGAATGCTGCTGTACCAGAGCAGCTGATCAGGAAATCCTGGGTACCTCAGTGCACCCCTGGGCCTGGGTCAGAGCCTGTGTCAGGCAGCCCAAATGTGCCTCAGTTTGTGCAGCAGCACATTAAACTCATTCATTTAATAATAGATTATTTATATTATAAATGTTAAGATATATTATGGTTTAGATTGCAAGTATTATACATAATGTAATATGCAATAGAAATGTGTCATAAATATAATTACTCTATTATAAAAGATATATTATGGTTTAGATTGCAAGTATTATACATAATGTAATATGCAATAGAAATGTGTCATAAATATAATTACTCTATTATAAACATATTAATAGTTTATATTATCAATATAAACATATATGATATATATATGTTAGGAAAAATTACTCCACAAACACCAGAGGTTTATGTCCAAAATGGAGACAGAGGAGACCCATAATTTTATTCGAATAAAGTGGGAGGCAATGGGACATTGCCATGGGGTCTCTCAAATTGCTGGAGGGCGCAGCCTCCTTTTTATCCCAATTTCCAGGCTGCAGTTCCCTCTCTCTTTCCCCATTGCTGAGGTACTGGGGAGGCACAGACTGCCCCAATCCCCTAACACAGACCCCCTTCTCATGTGCATCCCCTCCCCTTTTTATTCTCTGTGTCTCTGTTCTTTTTCTCTCAGTCCAGGGATTCAGCACAGCCTTGGGTCAGTACCAGTCTGTGTCAATGGGTGGAATTCCCATGGATTTTTTGGTTCCTCCCATTGCTCCTTTCCCCTATCAGTATCTGGCCTTATCTACCAGCAGATGCCATAATTTGTTTATAAAGACATTGATCATTCCTTTAATATATAATATAATTTAATTATAAATATATTATAATTAAACCCATTAAACATCCAGAACACTTTCAGTCCATCACCCACCCCAAACCAGTCTCTCATCTTTGCTCCTTCCCCTCAAAGAATCATTTTTGAGCCTTTCTCCATCAAAGCAGACGTTTTATGCGCTGCACTGTTGCTGGGCCTGCACAGGGCGCAGTCACCTGATGGATTTGACTTTCAGATCAGTGCCTGCAGCTCTCTGTGCCCCGTGCTGGAGTTTTTGCCAGCACTGACTCATTCCCTGTGGGCCATGGGGAGCTCTGAGCTGCTCTGGCCAKGCAGGTAAAGAGACAGCGAGGGCTGCTCTGCTGCAGCATCCCTCTTATTTCAGATATTGCTGTGACAAACATGGGCATTTAGGGTGCTGCTGCCTGCTCGAATTATTCATTAATTTCATTAATGTCCCCTATTTCATTTTAGGAGGTGGGAATTTATTCATTTATATAAAGTAAATCTGTGCCCGTATGAAAAGTTTCCACAAATGCAATCCAAAAAGTTATTTTTCTGTTCTAAACCAAACGTTTCCCCTCAGTTCTTGAGGTTCAAATATTCCAGCGTGAATCAGGGGAAATAAATCTGTATGATCTAGTAAAAAATATTTTTTTTAAAAAATCTCGTTTTAAAAGGAATTTTTACTATGCAAATGTTGGTCAAAACATTGCTCCAGCTTCCTGAATTAATTTTTTGCTGGTTTTCTTACAGAAACAGTAAATATTTTTATGATTAAAACACGGGAGATGGTGTACGTACTAACAGCTATCAGCACGTGGTAGGAATGATCAGAGAAGTGGAAAGCTTGGAAATAAACCCAGTGTCTCTGCTGGCACAGGGATAACCCTGGAGACTGCCAAGGCCAGAGCCTGCAAAAATAAGAAAGCATAATTAATTGTCCTTAAATGAACTCACCGAGCTAAAATAACCCTTTTAAAGTAAACACTCAACTTTACATCTTTTATTATAAAGCTTTTCCATGTGCCAGAGACTTTMAAGTTCTATAATGTGTTTATTAATATTTCTGTGCATATTTATTGTAAAAAAAAATAACATACAGAGTATAGCTGCACTGTATATCTGCTTTACTTTAGCACTTTGATTTTCTGGTAATAACACAAAAAAAATATTCTGATAGTGGCTGAGAAGTAATGTTTAGGAATATTACCTGGTGGTTTCTGAAGGTCATTTGGCAGTTGTCTATATTGAACCACTCCTGGGTTTTGTTGTGGGTTTTTTTKKKKTKTKTKKGKWTTTTTTTTWAAKAGTTTTTTCTTCCATGCTKATGAGCTGCTRCTGCTAACAGAATGCTCAATAAAAGAGTGTTTCAGTGAAAAAAAAGAATAAATTTCCTTGTGTCCTTTAGTTTGCTGACTTCAGGGTGATTTGCAGGTATTTAAATCCTGAAACAACATCAGTTATCAATACTTAAACCCCAAACTTGTATAGTCCTCTTTTCCAGGTGTAATTCATGCTAAAACTGCTGGAGAGAGCACAGGAGAGGGTTTGGATTATCCAGGTTGGATTACCCATGGAGTTCTTCCTCATACAGGGATGGCAGAAGGATCACTCATCAGATTCAGACTTCAGATGCAATTTCCATTAAGTTGAGGAGAAAATTTAGAAATTAGTTCCTTTGTAAGTTTTTCTTAGTGATGCTAAACTTTCAAATATTCAGTTCTTTAAAAAATGTCCGAGTTGGGAATCTCAKGYRGAAATYTAGCATCAGTTTTGAGTAGTGTTGYAATATAAATCCAKARTAAAGGTGCATAARAWGTGATTTTTGAGTGGATGAGAGAAATCTGGGAGTSATTAGTGCTGTGATTTTTGAGAGGACTGACTGCTGAACATGGATTTGAAAAGCAGMAAGAGCACTAAGGGCAGAAAATGCCACCTGCTGTGTTTGTATTTTCAAAAGTATATGTCAGGATGTTTTTATCTGCCTGGAATATTCCTCCTGAACACYGTCTGATTTCCAGGAGTGACAAATTAATGTGGTGAGAGCACCCACAAGTGAYAGCAATTTCTCCTCTTTTGAAAGAAGATTTACAGTATCTAAACACATTTAATTTCTGGGTCTGTRACTGAGGATGGAGCTGTGAAGGGGAGAGGACAGGGAAGGAAGGGAGAAGTATTTAATGTACACTGAAAGTAACAGAATGAGATAAAAACAAGAAAATAATTACTTTRGGCGTTAAGAAAATCTTGCTGCAGATCCAGGAGGTTGTGGAATTGTGTCCCAGAGGAAATAGTGGAACCTCTGTTGTCTGAGTCACTTTAATTTAGACAGGGCAAAATAATTGACTGTCTTTTGTAGAGGGGGGAAAAGTGTTGCACTCTGTAAGAAAATAAATTGAACAATCCACTGCAGGCTTTTTTTCTCTATATTTYGAACTTTTTTATAATGCTGTTGAAGGGGGAGAAGAGGAGGAGGTACAGCGAGAAAAAAAAGATGCTGTATTTAGTGTAAGTGATAACACATACTAATGCTTCTCTGCTGTTTTTTAATTAATCTGATTATGTGTTAAATATCAACAGCATCATGGTGAAGGCAAGATTGTGTCATGTGCCTCTCCAAATCCCTCTTGC
Source organism: Malurus melanocephalus (assembly GCF_030028575.1). NCBI lineage: Eukaryota > Metazoa > Chordata > Aves > Passeriformes > Maluridae > Malurus > Malurus melanocephalus. The sequence continues at coordinate 39,878 of NW_026624445.1, forward strand.
TGCTCTCACTCCCAAATCTGCATTCAGATTTTATTGAATCTGGGGGCAAATAGCAAGTGTGGGATTAAAAAGCCTCAATCAACCAAGCACACAACAAACAAACAAACAAACAAAAAAAACCCCACAAAAAATCTCAGCCAAAAAAACTCCAAGCAAACAGAAAACCAGCCCAAACAAAACAACAAAACCCAATTATAAGTGCAATAAAMGAATTGTAGGTGCTAAAGAAGCACATAATGTACCAGTCAGAGAGAGGAGGAGTGTGAAGCATGTGATGCCTTATTTCTGCATCAAAATTCATCAGAGCTCGTGGGTGAGCTGTTGGGGAGCTGTGGCAGGGGAACATCAGCTCTTACCCTGGGGAGGCTGAGCTGAGGTCCCCAAAAGGGCTTTAAGTGTCAGATTTTCAGCTGAAATCAGGGCTGCTCTGCTCCCTCTGTGTGTGGTCCATGCAGAACCCTGAGCATCCCAAAAATCCCTGAGCTGCACATGGGGAATGTGGTGTTAACATGGGTTTGTCTTTAATCTCTGACTGAGAAGGACAGGGAGGAACACAGAGTTCTGAGATGGGGTGGTGAATGTGGCTGAATGTTGGTGAAGGCCCAGAAATTCTATAGCTGTGGAGCAACCTGAGAGGAAATTAATAATTCTCTCTGTGGAGCTCAGTTTGCATAGTGTGCAGTAAATAATGCATGGGCCCAYGGGGCTAACGGGAAAAATAAAACAAAATATTGAATGGCTGCTCCTCCACTCAGGGCCATCCATCTTTTGGCATAAAGAAAAAAAGTTCTCATGGCAGGAGTGGTGATCAGGTGGTGTTTTTCAAAGTCAAACCTGCAAGAGAGATTGGCCCAGGGTTTTGTGGATAACCTTCTATCAGTGCAACTAATACCCCTGAGAAAGCTTGATTATTTATTGATATTAATATCACTTTTTTTCTTAGTCTCCCCCTCGTGGTAAGGAAAATCATCACCTGAGCTGGGCAGGAATTTGTGGGATTCTCTTTTTGAATGTCCTGTGGGGGTTTTGCTGTTGCTCTGCCATCAGGAGCTGCCCTGTGTGTAACTCTGGTACCCTCATCTCTTTGTCATCACCCCCAAACTGAAAAAACAGAGATTTGAGCAGAACTTTGGGTATTCGGGCAAAGTAAAGTGCTTTTCCAGTCTAAACAATCCCATGATGTGAAAGCAGCTCATGACAAGCCACAAAAAATTCAGGGAAATGTGTTGGAATTAATAGATTTGCTTCTTTGCTGTCATGGCTTTATATTCCACTGGCATCTAATTCACGCAGGAAAGCAAAGCTGTCACTGCTCAGGCTCTGCCTGTGTCAGGGTGGTGACTTAGTTAATTGTTCAGAACTTGGTGGCACTGGAAATTTCTTCTTTTATGAGAATTCAGGAGAAAACAGAAACTTAACCTGGAGTTTATGGGTAGTAGATATTCCCTGAGCTGTGCAGGCTGCTCCTCTGCAGGGTGGAGCCCTCGTGGAGGGCTGCCAGGAATTGTGGTTTGGACTGGCAAAGAGGCAGTTGGATTGCAATGGATTGGGATTTGAGGTTTTGTGRTTAATTTATTTAAAATCGTGTTTGTTCCAAGGCACACTCACAATTGTTTGAATCCAGATCAGCATYGTGTGCACAAATTAGGGTCACCCACGCTTTGCTCACCTTGACTGGAGTAGCAGAAATCTGGGTGGGGAAACCAATGCTTTTATAATTAAGCTGAATCATTTGAATCCTATTAAAGAAAAAAGGAGGAGAGAAAATACTGTTATGTATCAGTCAACCTGAGGGAATTAATGCCTTTTCAAAATCAGCTTCAATTTTTTTTGCTATTGTTCTCAGTGTTTTTATTACTGTAGTGTTACAGAGAACAAATTATAATGAGCTTCTTCAAAACTTTTTCTGTTTTCTTCATGCCTCAAGCTTCCAACCCCTTTTCCTTACTCTGCTCTGTCCTTTTGCCTCCATTTAGTGCTCATTCATTCCCGCTGTGCTCCTGCAGTGCCCATTGATGTTCTGTGATGTTCTGGAAGTTTCCAGTGGCACAGCAACCAGTGTTTGTGTGCTCATGGTATGTGCCCAGTGAATCTGCAGATCAGTTCCCMTTCTGAGGCTGTCAGGGTGACTGCAGCTGTTCAGGGAACCTCGAAATTTTCCACTGTAGAAACTCAGGTAGTTGTGAAAAGGTAAAAAATGACAATGGTTAAAAATATTTGAGTAGAGTTTTGTTAAAAATGTTTTAGTAGATTTTTGTTAAAAATGTTTTACTAGATTTTTGTTACAAATGTTTTAGTAGATTTGTGTTAGTCTTTGGTGTTTAAAGTTTGACTTCCATACATATTTGATGGAGGGAAGGCAGGAGAGGATGGTTCATGCCCTTCTGAAGGGATCATTGAGTGTCACTGGGTGCCAGCAGCTCATGGGTTTGTGTCCCCAGGGCTGCTCCTTGGGCTCATCCCAGCCACGAGGGCACCACCCCAGACTGCCACACGCTGCTGCCTGGTGGAGATTTCTCTTAGGAATGCACATCAAGGATCTTGAGATCTCTAAAAAAACGAGCAGGAGCAGGGCAGGGATTGTCCCCCTGTGCTGGGCACTGGTGAGACCCCAACCTCGAATCCTGGGATCAATTCTGGGCCCTTCGTGACAAAGATGTGGAGGGGCTGGAGTGTCCAGGGAAGGGTCTGGAGCCCCAGGAGAGGCTGAGGGAGCTGGGAAAGGGGCTCAGCCTGGAGMAAAKGRGGMTCMGGGGGGACCTTGTGGCTCTGCACAACTCCCTGACAGGAGGGGACAGCCGGGGGGGTCGGGCTCTGCTCCAGGGAACAGGGACAGGAGGAGAGGGAA
>NW_026624445.1:42748-68122 GCF_030028575.1 Malurus melanocephalus
TGGAGGGACTTAAAAAGATGCGCGGATGTGGCACTTGGGGACATGGGTTAGAGGTGGCTTTGTCAGTGYTGGGTTTACWGTCTGACTCAATGATTTTTGGGGTGTTTTCCAGCCTAAACAATTCCATGATTCAGTGCTGTGGGAGAAGCTTGTGGTAAGCTGCAAAAATTTGGGAGAAGCATRGTGGGATTAAGAAATTTGCTTCTTGCTGTCACGGAGAGAGATTTTTCTGTCGTCTAATTCAGGTGGGAAGATAAGGCTGCCACTTCTTAGCCTGTCTGTCAGAATGGGATCTTAATTAATCTTTCAGAAATAAATGGAATTTTTATTTTTTTGGGAACTCAGCCTGGCAACTTGAACTGCAATTTACTGGCAGTACATGTCCCTAGGACACAGCAATGAAACAGCACAAAGTAATGGAAGCAGGAATTGCATCTTCAATCTAAATATTTATGTATGAATTGACCTTGSTTATTTCTACTCTCTCCATTGGCTTTTAATATTTTAAAAAGGAAGTAAATACMGCTGAAAAATCATTTGTTGTATTGAATGCTGTGCCCCTGGATGCCTCTCMTCAGATGGTAACTTTGATTCCAAAGATATTAGGGAGGAGGAAAATGTTTATGTTGCTGTTTTACAGCAAGGCAAATCGAGTACAAGAACATTATCGGTAATATATGTRTAATTGCGCAAGGAAATTATTTAAAGGAAATGTATTTAAAGATGAGCATGAATCAAGGTTTTCCCCTCCCCCAGCCCCTCATGATGCTGCACTGTTAATTAATTCTTTCAGACTTAAGGATATTGCAGCTCTGTCTGCTCCTGGTTCTCCAGCAAATCACAGCACTGACTCACGACGCTTGTATTTGCTCATCTGGCAGGTGAGAATGAAATCTCGCCCTTTTTAACTTTCACTGGTGACAAAGCAGCCCGATGGATGTTGGACTGAAATCATGGAGATTCTGAGAGAAGAGTGCTCCCTTCTCAGCTCTGTTCATCCCATCAGGAATTTCTGCATTCTGGGATGCTCCACTGGGGAGCAGGTGAATCTCTGGTGCCRTGCTCAGATCAGGGATTTGGAGGCTCAGGTTCTCTGTTCCAAACTCTATCCTCTGTTGTTTTACAACCTTGGGCCAGTTGATTTTTCCCATGTCTCAATTTTATTGTAAGTAGCACCTGTCTCTTTTCTATCTCTCAGGAGTTTGGGGACTGTGAAAGAGCATTTGTGGAATGTTTGAAGATCTCCTGCTGAAAGGGGATCTGAGGGCAGTGTGTTTGCAGGTTGGCTCCTGTTTCTCAACAGTATCAAATGATAACTCCTCTAGGATGTTTGTTTAGATCTTGGCTGTCATCCACAGACGTGTGTTGAACAAAATCAGGGCAGTTACTGCTTCACCTCCYAAAAATCTCATAAACACCAAGTGGTGCCAGTTCTTTCTTGTAGGACGAGATCACAGAATCATGGAATGGTTTGGGTTGGAAGGGACCTTAAGGATCTTGTTCCACCCCCACCATGGGCAGGGACACCTTCCACTGTCCCAGGCTGCTCCAAGCCCTGTCCAGCCTGGCCTTGGGCACTGCCAGGGATCCAGGGGCAGCCACAGTTCCTCTGGGCACCCTCCTTTATTCCTTCCCATAAGATTCCCATGAACCTTCCTGAGGCTGAGCTTTCCCAGCCTCTCCTTTGTGTCAGGTGCTCCAATCCCTTCATTATTGCTGGGTTTGCACCAGGACATCCCTGTCATGCAATATTTGTGTCTCTGAGGCTGTTTTAATTCTCCTGCATAGATCAGCCCTGTTTCAAAGCCTGTTTGTACTGTCACATTTCTGTGTGTGTGTATTTTTACACATATATGTGTATTTTAGGATTTCTTTKGAGAGAGCTGACGCACAGGCCAGGATTTCCCAGGTGATTCTTGCTTGATTAAATTTCAGTCTGTGCTTCATCAAATATTTGGCTTTGCTGAATAAATTGGTGTATTATGTTGATCCTGAWTTATCATCTCAGTGCTGTCCACTCAGTGCAGAAAGCTAATAAAATCAGTGTGGCAGTAGCTGTTATATTTTSATTTAAGGGAAAACATGCTAATTCTCTTTTGAGACAACACATGAGAGGAGAGTTTTTGACTTTTTTTTTTTTTGTGGAACACTGGCTTGTCTAGAATGTGTTTTGCTAGAARCTGAGGCTTTTTTTCTTAAGGCTTCTTGAACAATTTATTTGGCTCTCTTGGAGAGCTGRAGAGGCTTTTAATACTTGGCCTTGTTAAAGTCTGGAGGTGCCCCTGCTGTCCTGGCGGCTGGGACACCAGGACTAAACTTAGCTCAGAACCAAGCTTWTAGAGTGTGTTTTGAGTTTTGTAAATTGAAAAAAAACAAATCATTTTTTTCTCCTGTGGTGTGTGGAAGGGGTTGGGGCTGTTTGTGGTTTAACTCCCTGAACACATTTACAGTGAGTGGTGCTAGCGGGTTTAGTGCTGCATATTTGACACCTCCAAACTTCTTTTCTGCCAGCACTCTCTTTTAAACTTATTTTCACATTTGTTCAYGTCTCAATATAGCCTAGCAGTCTTTGTAGGAGAAAGAGGAGGGGTTTTCATTGATGGAGCTGAACTAGAGAAAGCTCAGTGGGAGCAGATTCCTGCTGTGTGCTGTGGCTTAGGGCTGTCTGCCCAAACCATCCTGGTTAGTCTGGGCTCTCATGATTTGCTCCTGTGTGGCTCCACTGGCACTTCTGGTTCCTGTTAGAGGTTTGACAGCGCTGCTGTCTGTCTGCTTGCACCAATCCTTTGAAATTTAATGTTTTTTTGAGTTATTTCTCTTTCTGCCTGCAGCAGTGTGTGAACTGCAAGCAACAGGTTTGATAGTACTTGAAATGTGTGCGTTAAACTGGATGAGAGGGAGCTCCTGTGTGAACTCCCCCTGCCTTAGTGTATATAAATACACACTCTTGAACCTTTATTGCAAAACAAATTGCAAAATAAATTAATAAAAAAAAATTCTTCAGCATTTAGAGTCAAATACAAGAGTGGATAAAGGAAACAGTGGGGATTCTGGGCTCAGAGCATGGTTGGTGTATTCCCACCTTGCTTGAGTGTGAAGGAGCTCCTGGTTTAGGGTGAGTTTTGCCTGGCTGGGCTGTTTGCTGAGGCTGTGCAGGTTCCTCTCTGGCTGCACAGAGGCTTTGGTTCCTGTTGGAACAATCCCAAGGACACAGCCATGGCCAGGGTCAGCCTCAGTGGTGTCTCTAGCTGAGCTCAGGCACTGTGCAWGTGGGTGTAAAAATGGGTCATTTACCTCTTTTTTTCAGAGGGAGAGAGAAGACAGGAAGAAAATGTCAATTTTCACTTTATTCTTGCAACATTGCTTACCTTTTTTTTTTTTTTTTAATTTCCCGAGGAAACTTTCAAGTTTTATATTCCATGGTGTAGAAATTGGAGTATTTTACTGATGAGTAAAATCAGAATCAATACTCCAACACTTGTTGAAGAGCTGTCTTTAGCAGAAAGCATGGAAACCCTTTGCTTCAATTCAGAACAAAACATTGCTTCGGAATAAACAATTAAAATCCATCGATTTTTAACTTGGAGGTATTAAAGTAAGGAAGTTTAGTGTCAGCTGCTAAATTGCTTTCTCTTAGCACTGTTYTGTAGTGCAGATAAAGCCTTGCCTGTAGAGCTGGCTGCTTTTTCCTTTCCCCTGGCGCCTTCCTCCAAATCTCTTTCCACATCTGTGCTGAGCTGTGGGYAAGCATAGGCTGAAAATTGTCAGAATTACCAGTGGGTGTAGAAATATTTCTGAATTGGGGAGTAAAAGGAATGCTTTTGTTAAACTCCTGCTGTTTTTGGGAGCCAGGTGAAGTTTGGCAGGAGTTTTTGTCAGGTTTCCCTGCCCCACGTGCATCCCATCCCTGCCCTGTGTGTTTGTACTGGGGGAAAAATGCAAAGTTGTGAATTTTCTCCCAAATCAGAGGWTGAGTCAAATGATGCTTTTGGKGYTTTTCTTTGATTTAAAGGATATCARTCTGCACAAATTCTCTCCACACAAGCTGGTGGTCCTGAGAAAGTGGGGTATAACCCTTCTGGTCCCACAAAGCCACGTGGCAAATATTTTACCACCTCAAAACAGGAAACTTCTACAAACACATTTTGGATCCTGGGGTTGATTTTATTTCCCCCCTCCATTTTTTAGGGTTCAAAATTAATATAGTTGCCTGTAGATTAAGCAGTCTGCTCTTCACTCTTGTATTTGACTATAGATGCTGCAGATTTTATTTTCTTTAATGTGTTTCTTGAACCTTTAGGTTGCAAAATAGTGTATATTTTTATCCATTTGTGCACATATTCTAATACAGAAGAGGGACAGAGGCTTCTGGCGGGGAGGGGTCTTGAAGAAAATTCTATCAATTCTGATGAAGCTGGAAAGTTGATTAGCAATCCCATAAGTAAATCCTCTGATTTTGGCTTGATTTTCTCTGTTATTAATGATTAAAGGTAAATTACAGTGTTTTACAAAAGAGGAGTTGGTGGAAAGATTGTGATTTGCATACATGGGCCAAAGTCACTTCAGCTACGATAATTTCCAGAATAGCAAGAAGGATGCTTAAGAAAAGACTTGGGGAGGAAATGAATTTTCAGATTTGGAAAAAAAAAACCATCAGAAAACCAGTTTTTTAAAAAAAAATCTTTCCTTGATGCTGCTCCCAGATAAAACATAAGCAGCTGAATTTTGCCTGCGATTTCAGCTGGACAGAGGAGGCACTGAGACATCCTTTGAATTCATGTTAAGGTTTGAGCAGCTGTGCTCGAGGATCTGCCTCAAAGCCCAATGTGGAAAAGTTCCTGGTCAGTGGCTGGAGCTGACCACAGCCAGCCCCTCCCTCCAGCTTGGTCACAGCAGATGAGTCCTGGCAGTTTTTAAGCCACCTTTGTTCTTGTGATGCTCTGTGAGTGTGGTATCTCTGTTTGCAGCCCTTTGACAGGATTATTCCCCACATTCCAGATGGTTCCTGGGATGGGGTGAAGAGGTTTCAGTTCAATTCCCAGCAGGGACAGGGACCTTGCTCTGCTCTGATTGCAGATCCTCACTCTCTGTCAATATTTGGTGCTTCTGCTTCTCATCTGTTGGAATATTGCCCTTCTCAGGAAAGCAAACATTTGCTCTTCCCTCCTTTCAATATTGGGCTGAGAGAGAAAGGTGGTGATTACTGCTCCACACCAAGGGGCTAAAAGGCATCCAAGTGCTGCTGGTTTGTTTTTCTTAAATGCCAACTTGTTTTTCTGCTTGGATTGCTGAAAATACTGTGGTGTGTGTGTAACTGTTCTGTAACATGTGCAGATGGAGGCCCTGACTAACTGTGAGCTTTGGGGAGTAGCTTGGCCCTGAATTAGGAGTATTAATCATATATGGGGAGTTTTTTCTGTAGTTTCACTTTTGCCAAATGTAAAGCTCCTCTGGCACATACGGTATCATATTTGGGCTGATGTCCAAAAATAAAAAATGGTCAATAATGATTGCCAGTTCCTCTGGCAAGGAACCAATTATCCCATTCTGCTCCCATCCCTCTGTGCACATGTCAATAAATAATCACTCACCCGTGATCCCAATCAACTCTCTCTGATTAAACATATGTGTGCTGAAAGCTTTGAAACTCTTAAGTGGTAGCAAATATCAAAATGCCTTTACTCATTTGGATTTCTCTCCATCTGTTAAAATACCTATTGMGGCCTTAAACTGTTTGATTTCATTTAGAGCTGACTATGGAAAATCAGTTACACATTGCATGKACTGATCCATATTGACACTGAAATACCCATGCACTGTATGAGCAGTGTAATAGTGTTGGGAAAGTGGCTCAGTGCTGAATAATGGGATGCTGTGCTGCAATAATGGGATTTCTGTCCATTTTGGAGCTGCTCAACTTTGAAAKTTGCACAAAGTGACTTTGTAGTTGCCCTTGTTTGCGAGCAGGTTTATAATAAACTGTTCTGCGTGCCAATTATGTGTGCTCGAGACTTTCAGATAAAGCCAAGATTAAAAGAATTATTTTATAAACAGTTGATAAATCTAGTAAGGGATGTTGATAAAGATGATTTTTGAGGCTGGGGTGGTTTTAGTGGTGTCTGTGAGGGCAGCATATTCCCAGCATTGCCTGTGGGTTCCCCAGCCCATGGTGATGCTCCACAATAATGACACTTTGGTCCACATCACCTGCAGCAGGCAGMATCAGCTCCTGGGCTCTGCAGAAGAGAGAAATACCAGTTTTGTTTGGAAATCACACAGCCACAGAATCTGCTTTCCCATGTGCATGTCCTGGACTGCTGGAAAATAAAGGAAAACCGTGGTGACAGCAGTGTGGGTGCTCCCAGGGAGTTTTGGTCCTTGCTCACCACTGCTGTACACATTAGGACATCAAACACTGTGCCACACAGCTTTCATTTGGATGAGAAGTTTCCCTTTGAGTGCTGAAGAGCAGATGTCCCTTCAGTTGAGGAGTTGACATGTGGATGTTGGGAGAGCTGCTGGAGTACGAGGCTGAGCCTGAAGTTTGCCAGGAGCACAGTTTAATGGAAAATGGAAATGCAGGGCTGCAGATGGCATCCTCGGGTTTCAGGCATGTGAATTCAAGCTGCTGCTGAGCTGGGTCTGAATTCTCTTCCACGGTGGAAAAGCTGAAGCYGCACGAATTGGACCTTGGGTTTGTCTTTGTTAGGAGGAGAACAGATTGCTCGTTTTATGACTGACAGCGTTTTGCACTGAGATAAACYCAAGTTCTCACTGAGTTCCAGGTGCAAGGTGCCTGGGCTGTGACAGCTTTTTCTTGTCTCATTGCTTTGTTTACCTCATTCCGGCCATGTTGTGTTTCATGCATCAGTAATCGCTTAATTTGTAATGATCCTGCACTTCTGTGAACTTTCTGTGCTCAACCAACCAAAATTTGTCTCTTTATTTTTTTTTTTGAAAGAAAGTTCTGCTTTTTATCAAGTCTCCCAGGAGAAAAAGGAAAAAAGGGGGCTGTAATTAGTAGTGTTCTACCTCTTTGCATTTAGTTCTTTCCATGGGGTGTGTTGTTTATTTTTTCAGTCCTTGCTGCAGATTGTTGCTGGGCAGCATCAGCATCTGTTCCTCCTGGCATGTGCTTTTTAGTASAGTATGACACCATCAATTTAGTAAATCTTTTATTGGGATGAATAAAAATGTTAATAACAGAAGTTATGATACTTTAATTTGACACTGGCTTGAATTCAGTAAAATTCTTTTCTGTGCTGTACTGAAACCGAGCTGTTGATGTTTATTTTACTGAGTTGTTTTTGTGTTTATATAATCGAGGTGAGTTCATATAAAGCAATCATTTGAGACTGTGTAATGTGGAAATTTCTGTGGTTTAAAAATGGGAAGGAGTGGGGAAGATGAGGTACTATGGCAGACTTTCTAGCCTAACCCCTTGGATCTACATCATGCTGCTATTCAGAGATCCTTTTTGTAATATACAGCTGTGTTTAGACCCTAATCTTGGTGCTAAGGTACTTCAGCTCCTAAAATCAGTCTAYTTGACTTCAGTAGAAGTGAGGTTGAGCTGATAAGTTCTATGCAAAGTGAGTAATTTTTATCAAATGGGTTATTCAAGGATCTTATTTTCCATGTGTGGTGCTTTCCCTGATGCTCTCTTTTGGGGGCTCCCCTATTTCTCCCTCTTTCCATTGATCTGGAGCTCCTGCCTGTGGTAGAATTTGCTGTTATTTAGGAATAACCTGGCTGTTCCCAAATGCTCTCTGCAGATTGGTCCAATCAGTTGCTTTAATTGAGCTGCAAGACCTTTGATCACAGATATTCTGCATGGCACAGCTCAGGTCAGGACAYACTTGTTCACTGCTCTGTGAAGCTGCAGAAAATCAACTTAAAACTTGTCCTGCTGGGCTGGGAGAGCTGTGGCAGGGACCTGGATCCCTGTGAAGGAACCCTGCACCCACTGAGGCACGGCTGAATTCCACCAAGGAAGAAAAAAAAAGCATTTAAACTACATATTCTTGTAAAGAATAATACATTTTCAATGCCTGGAGTCTGAGAACYGTTCAAGTTGGATTTCATCACAGGGCACAGGTGCTTCCCCTCTGGTACAAGGGATGTGTGAGGGCACAAATGTCAGGTAATAAATGTTAATTCTTTAATACACCAAGAACCTGTTTAGCCACTGCTTATTCCTACAGTAAAAACCTTCCACATAAGAGAACTTGAGAAAATATGATCTGTAGAAGTAACTTTCTTTTACTGGAAGACACTACAGTGTGGGGAGTTAGATTTGAGWTTTKTTKKTTWAMYYYYYKRAAAMSGKTTMRGRRSTYMAMMRGRRKKRWTTTTTAAATTAAGGTTAAGCAAGATGTGTTAATGSTTCTTAAAGCCCCCTCTGTGCTTCATAAAAGCACAAAGCATTTTCRTGTGTTGCTGTTTGGCTCCTGAATTTTGCAAAGCAGCCACTCCTTTGAGCTGCTGTGTTTGGGGTAGAGCTCTCTGGCCATCCTGTGAGAGCGGACAAATTGGGGACATCTTGGCAACTGCAGCAATCTGAGCAGCAAGATTCCCCAGTAAAAGTGATTTGTGTGTGTGAGAATGTGTGTGTCCAGAGGSCAATGGGCAAAACAGTGAAGAAATTGAACTTTTATTACTTTGGGGTGAGTTAGTGGCAGATGTCCCTGCGCTGAGTGTGGAAAATTGCACGATGTGAACATACTCTGTGCCCAAGGAAACTTGATGGGGCCCTGGATGATGTGATCAATAGAAAAAGAAATATGAACGGCTCAATAACTCCAGATAGCTCTTCTAATTCAGACAGAGGTGCAGCATTGATTTGTAAAATAAGAGCGTGGATGCAGCAGTGGAAACACCCGGTGTGTACATGTATCAGATAATAAAATCATGTGCTGCCCTCAGCCTCGATCAAAGGCAGCGAGTAAATCATCGAACAGTATCGTGTGTCCCCTCCGAAGCAGGAGCTGTGGAGCTTGTAAATGAACAAAAACTGCCTTGAGGGAGGGCAAACAGCACCCACAGAGAGGAGCAGCAGTCAGGAGATGAGCAGCCCTTGCTCCAGGGTGGGGAGCTGCCCTGCACGATGCCACGACTGAGTTAGAATGGTCTAGAGGATCCACAATGCAAAAAGCAGCGTTTTCTATTGTGGACATCTCCAAATCTCTCACATGCAAATTCACACAGCTGTTTTGAGAGCTACTTAACTGAATTTTCCTTATTTTATATATTATTTCTCTCCTGATGGATCCTGCCTCTTGCCAGTGTAGATATGCAGAGAGAARTGCTGACTTTAACTGGGAGTCATTGACGTGCCAGAATTTTTTAATTTATTTTGTTCCTACACTTGATTCTGTTTATGGCTGAAGTGATGTTCCCTTTCCTAGCCTCRGTTTCCTGAATGGGTTCCTGTTTTTTAGGGGCAGATGTTGCCCATGGATCTCCTGTTAGGAAGGGAGGAAATCCTACAATGTTGCAGAAATAAGTTTGATCCACGTAGCAGACCTGAGGTGAACAGCAGCAAGCTCTGCACCTKGATGAGAAAAAGATGTTGTATAAAAGTTAGTTAGAAGAATYAATTAATTTTAAATTAATTTTAAAAATTAAACATTTTAATTGAATTTAAAATTCAGCCCCCCTTTTTATGGCATTTCAGTGCCCTCCCACACATAATTTTACCTCTTTCTATTGCTGCTGTGTTTGCAGATGAGAATCTCAGTTCTAACATGTGATAAATTACACTGATTCCTGTTGGGGTGTGTGCTGAGCTAAGGTGGATGGGGTTTGGGTGTGATACAGATTTGTGTGAAGGTGAGTTATGAACCAACCTTTACAGATTCGAACACCTGATTGAAATTGGGTACCTGAGGCCATGTGACACAGAATTGCTCAGAGTTTAATATTGCAGCTCTCATTTTAGGTAGGCAGTGGCAATTAATTATTAAGGACCATACATGAAGTTGGGGTCTTTAATATTATTAAAGTTTCTTTCATTTGTGGTTTTTGAAAGCAGGGCGTTCTCTTCCCAGGTGCTCCTCTGTGTGTTGAGCTGAATGTGTTCCTCTCAATGGCCTTAGGGAGAATTTATAATATCAGTGAGAACGAAAAGCTGCAGCTTTCTAGCTGTTCAATGCCTTTGCTGCAGGGGTGGAGGGAATAACTGTCCTTGAAAGGGCAGATTTTGCAAAATTTTCTATTTTCTGTCAGAAAAGCTGCAGGGTGAGTGACTGAGAATATGTGAGCTATACAGTGTGTTCTGTCTGTGTATTGGAGGGGAAAAACCCTTCAGATGCTGAAATCCTGTGGACATAAAGCTGTTCTTGTCCATTCTTGTAGGACCAGCCCTATTTAGGCTCAAAGGTCACCCAATGCAAGCGCTGTTTTCATGGCTGTGATTTCATATAAATGAACCAGTCAAACCCCACATGAGCTGGGCTCCTCTGTGCAGACAGGGATGATTTCCTGACCCTTTGCAGAGGTGGCAAACATTCTGTTCTTGCAGCTTTTGCAAAACAAACTCCTGTGTGAAACCCCACTTGGACTTCCTGAGCAGGAGCACAACTTGAGGGGTTTSAACCCTCTCTGCCTATGCTGGGATYGGGAGAGCTTAAACCAAAATAATCCTTCCAAAACAACTTCTAAATGAGCAGCTTTAGTTATTCAGCCTTTTTTTCCTGTGCATCTGAATGATATGTTGTCAGAGATAATGTTGTAGGGAGATGCTGGAGTGTTATAAAAATGTTATTGAATTAAAATGTGAGCACGATCCAGCCCAAGCCCATTCTATAAATATCTTATTATGAAAGGCTCAGAGATGTTTCTCTTAGCAAATTTAAAATAATCATTAGAATCCTTCAGYAGATTGCTGTTAATTGGATTGAGAATTAAACAGCTTTGTATGAGTGCAAAGTTAATTAATAGCTCATTACTTTTTAATAAGGCAAATTCGTTTGGAAATAAAAGAGATGCCACGGAGTTTACCACAGATTTGAGATGAGATTGGGAATATCAGCCATTCTTTGTGGGAGAAAAGATTTATAATTAAGTTGCCAAGGTTGGCTGGTGGTGAGGGAGAGGGAAAGGAGCAGAATTGATTTTTGATTCCTCTCAGAGATGGAGACTTTGAGGTGCCTTGGGGTGCCCTGTGCTATGGTGGAGCACTGGCACAGACTCCTGAGCCTCCACTTCTGGGAAGCTCTGGGGAAATGGAGCAATAATGGGGATCTAAGATGTCCCAGAGCATTGTGTAGTTAAGTCAAATGTCTGAAAAAAACAAAAATCTATTCAAAAACATATAAAACATTTTTACATATAAAAATGTCTGTGGCTTGTGGAGGCCGAGGGCGTGCATTACAGCCCCACAAGTCCTGAATCTGAAACTCAGCTAATTACCGTGTATGACTGAGTCCTGGGAAACCAAAAGGAGGTTAAACAGCCCACATGCAGGAGTATGCTGCCTGTAAACACCACGACCTTGGCTGCCTCTGGGAAAGGAAGAATGGAATGTTGTACCAATAACACAGGTGTTCAAAGACAGAAACAATAACCCACCAATCATATACTGATGAGTAGAAAAGTGACAGCCCCACTGACCAGTGCATGTTTGCCACAAATGTATATACTAGCTGCTAAGTGGATAAAAGGGGCTTGCCCTGTAATAAAGTGGTGTTAGTTTTGTGTGTGTATATGTGTGTCTTTTGTGTCCGTTGTTTCGTGTTGCTGTCTGGCCAACAGCGACATGTGGCTCTTTTCCTTTACTTGATGAGCTTTTACCTCTCCCGGTCTCTTCACTGGAATAAACTCTTGGCTTTCCCTCTTTCTCCCTCCTTTCTCATCTCCATCACTTTTCCATGTCCATCCAACCCTCCAGAGACCTCTCACCACTCAGATGAGTTGATTTATCTACACAGCAGCACATTGGGGTGATTAAGGAGCTGCRCCCCAATCTTTGTCTTTGCCTCCTTTCTTGTGTGCCTTGTCAGCTGTACTGCAGGAATATTTTGTGCCAGTGATGCCAAAGGAGTTCTGGAAAGCCAGAATTGCTGAATATTGGACAGTAAGAGGATGCCTTCCCCATGAAGGAAACGTAAGAATGGTCCCTGCCCTGTGTGGCAGCAGTTTTGTGCTTTCATGAAGTACAGAGGGGGCTTTAAAAACCATTTATACATTTTGGTTAACCTTAGTTTGAATTGAGCAGGTGCCACCTCCTGCTGAGGGAAATGCCCCATGGAATTTTCAAGTGGTTCCATCAACATTTCCACTTATTTTTATTTAGGAAGTTTTTATGGAAGGGATCCTCTTGATATATCAAGGATTCTTATCTTAAGCCAGCACGGATTTATGGATGAATTGCATTAGTTTAATTCTTTATTAATTGATTTCTAGATCAGCTATTCAGTTACTTCACCTCGGATTGATGCCAAGCTGACAACTCTGTAATTGCTCAGGTCATTTAATTTGTCCTTTAAAAATATTAATTTTAAAAATACCCCTCCCTTGCAAGTAAAAAAACCTCCACTGCACATCTCCTTTAGACTAAATCATGGTATTTGGTTTTTACTCAGTACATGGAAGTAAATCACATAATTTTATTTCTCTTCCTCTGCAAACTCACCACAGATTTTGGAACTTCATGTGTTCCAGAGCTGTGTTTCTCCCCCATTTCCCCATTTTCAGGGGCAGCAGGGACCATYCCATTCAGTGAGTGAATTTAAAAATCTCAATCTGTTTTCTTTCACCTTCCTCTTTATTCTCTTGTTTGGTTGCAGTTAGGAAAGTGTCTTCCAGTCATGTTTGAAATAGGATAATATTTTGTAGCACTTATTAAACCTGCTTGCTTTTGAAAATATTTTTTTTCCCCTTTCCCCTCTGTGATGTTAGGATGCAATCACCATCTGCTCTCCTCCCTTCCACCTTTTTTTCCTCCCCTATAAAATACAACTGTAAAACTCAGCCAAGTGAGAGTCTATTATGATGGCCATAAAGAAATCTTAGTTTTCTGATATATTTTGAGGGAAAGAAATGTCATTTGTGTCACTGTGCCATGGCCAGTCCTGAGCCAGAGCAGCCCCTTGGTTAACAAGGTGCTTTTACAATTATAGGAAATGAATCAAGAACAGAAGCTGATTGGTTCTGTGGCTCCTTAAACTGTGACTTTTGGGAYGAGGTGGGGGATCTGATCTAGATTAAAAAGCCCCAAAGATGGTTCCAAGTCTGGATAGCCTCACACAGAACTTTTAGGGAGTGTCAGAGCTCCTGAGAGCAGCTGAGCATTCACAGCTATTTTATGAGTAAGAACRAGGGAAGTAATTGAAATATTAAGAAGCAGTTTTGTTCCTGAATGAAAGCAAGCTTCACTAACATCGTCCCTGTGAACTGGTGTGCCAGGGAAGGAGTTGTGCCCTCTGCTAAATACCTGACTGGGCATTTCTGGCTGCATCCATCGCTTCAAATCCACGGCACTCGCTGTGCCAAGGAATGTCCCTTGAACAGGGGCCCATCTGTGCACTGACCCCAGAGCTCTCCATCATCAGTGCTTTGTCATTTGAAATCTCTGCTTGAAAGAAGTGTCAGAGAACACTCAGACACTTTGTCATCCCATCCCTGAGCTGAGCTGCTGTTAATATTTTGAGGAGAGTTATCGAAATCACTGGGTTAGAAATGTGTRGCTGAGGATTTCCAGTATTACCTGGAGAGAAGGGAGGGGGGAGATACCCCAACCCCCTCGAGGCTCATTTAGGAATAATTAGGTCAGAACAAATGTCAGAAACACACAGCTGATTTTTCAGCTGTTTCCAGGCTATAATTCCAGCTGTATCTAGCCTTATTTCCAGGACAGAGCACCCTGCTCCTCGGGGTTTTCTGAATGATGCACAGTGCACAGGTGGAGGGATGGTCACTGTGCTGGCYATCCAAGGCCAGGCTGGACAGGRCTYRGAGCAGCCTGGGATRGKGRAAGGWSTCCCTGCCCATGGAATKGGAACAAGATGGTCTTTAAGGTCCCTTCCACCCCAAACCATTSCTGKACTCCARGATCCAAGGCAGAACTTTRTTGTTAAATGYTTTGAGTGRAAAAGTTCTCCTGTTGAGCCTTCATCCATGCAGGCAGAAACACCTTGACTGGGATGGCAGCAGGAATGGGGGTTTTGCCTTTAATACTAAAATTTCACCATTCTGTGCTCAATCTGTGCAGGGTAAACCCACAACCCTTTTCCATTAGCACTCCCAGCATTTATCAGTGCCCACTTCACAGCCAGGAGAGCTGCTCTGAATCCTGAGCTGACAATCCACAGGTCTGTAATTGCCATCCAAGAGAGTCACTTTTTTTTTACCTATGAACACTTTGTTTTGCTCCAGTGGTGGGGAGAGATGACAGTTCAAAGAYTGAGGCTGCACCTTCGGGTGTGATGGTCTAATTAGAGCAGGAAGGAGTGGAGGAGCTGCATTTTGGGATTAAAGAAACCAACAGGACCCTGATGAGTGCTGCAGGCACTGAGGAGGTGCTTTAATGCAGCTTTGACCACTTAATTTAAAAAAGACATTGTCTGGGCATCAGTATCACTTGTGGACTCTCAGGACTATCAAATCTGGACTTTCCTTAAGCATTTTTTTATTTTAAATTTCAAGATATTTTAAAAATAAGATGAACTGATGCTTTTAATTCAGATGTTGCATCCCAAGCTTCAACGAAGTAGTGGATTTAAAAGAACCTGAAATAAGGATTTATTCTGATATGGTGAGAAAAATATCTGTCTTCAGSTGTATGATGGCCTTAAAGACCCAGAATTTTAAGAAAACTAATAAATAAAAGTCCATGAAAACAGAAGGAAGATGTTTGTTATGAATTTCAGATTCTTTAAAAAAATCTTTATGCATGAGCATCAGGAGGCATGAAAAAAAAGACGTTCAGGTGTGAAACAGGCTGGACATTCTTTGGAAGAACAGCCTGTGATTAAAAATTTGGGTTACTATGAAAATAATCTCCCAATTTTGGGGTCAAAAGGTTCTTCCCCTTGATGRTGTGTTTAAAAACCTGCTAAAACCACAGTTAATTAAAATAAGTTGCTTCCTCTCCTTATGTGAAGAGTTTCTAGTAATTTGCTGTAGGGGTTGGTTTTTGCCTGGCTTTTTTGAACACGTTTAATTCTTTTTTTGTGGTTTTGAGACTTCTGATCAATGTTAAAATAATGACAAATTTGGATCACCTTTTTGCTTTGCAACTTCTTCATTGTAATTCCTACTAATGGTAGTAGGAATTTAATCCATGTAAACTCTCTGAAGAACTCAGATTGTGACTATTATTGTAACCAAAATCATTGATATCCTRCAAGCAAATGAATATAAATTGAACCAGCTGATGATTCTGACAAGGAAGGMAAGAGTTGTTTTGATTTTATATTTTAAAGTTTSTATAATTTTTGTTACATTTTTAATACATGTACCAGCCATGAGTTGCACAGCATGTGAAATGAATTTTGTGTTGGTGTGCAAATAACAACACTGCCTTTATGAACTTTATTTTTTGGAAAATGAAACCATCCTGAAAAGTTTTTCAAGASGAATCAGTAACAAATTTGCCATGTKTCTCTCCTGGCCCAAAGCAAGAGTTTTTTGAGGTGATGAATAGCTGGGAAGACAAAATTTGCACCTTCTGCAGATGGTTTTCTACCACTCTCCTCCAGATGRGTATAAATCTTTCAATATTTTCCCCTCCAGCCTTGCTGTGAGATGTCTCAGGTTTTCTTTTATCTGGCATTTTCATTATTGTCTGGGAATGCTGGAGAACAATTGTATTTCATATGGGTGAACGCAGCCCCAAGATGAGCTTGGTCACTGCTTCATTCACAGCTCAGCCTTGTTGCTGTGCATTTCTGCTCTTTTCTGTGAAATGCCAGCTTTCATTCCTCATCAGGCATTTAAATCTGTGTGAAGGAGAATCTGTTTTCATGGATCCACAGGTCACAAACTTTTATCCCTCGTGGTCAACCTTAAAGTGATGATCCAGCTGCAAGATCCAGCGTGCATTGTGTTGGTGTGCAGATAAAAATGCTGCTTTTTATGAACTTCATTTTTGGAAAATTAAACCATCCTGAAATGCTTTTCAAGAGGAATCAGTAACAAATTTGCTGTGTGTCTCTCCCTGCCCAAAGTGCCTTCTGTGGTGGTGAATAGCTGGGAAGAAGAAATTTGCACCTTGTGCAGATGGTTTTCACCATTTACCTCCAGATGGGTTTAAATCCCCAGGGAGATGCAGGTGGTGCTGGATGTCAGTTTGGTTTGTCCATAATTTTGGTGGGGTTTATGTCAACGTGCCCACCTTGTGCTCTATTTCCTACTACTTTCTTGTTATTTTACAGCTTGAAGAAGGCAAAGAATAATCACTGGTGATGAATAAAATAGTCGTGACTGAGTTTGGCACTTGAGATGAATTAGAAAACAGGAGTTTAAAGCCATGGAAACTTGAAATATTTCATGTTGGAAGGTGGAAGAGGCTTGTTTGTTCTATAGGGTGGTCTAAGGGAGCCCAGATCTGTGGATATAAAACGTTGTCTTCCCATTAGAGCTGAGCAAGTGACCCCAAATACCGTGACCCCAAATACCCCATGCTTGGCCTCCAGCTGACAGATGCTCCTAAAWCCCAGTCTGCTCCCAGGGCTGAGCCACAAGGTGATGTGGAGGACAAGGCTGYGGAATGGGCTGGAGGAGGGAAATTAAATGAAGGCTCAGATGTGTTCTTGCCTCCCCATCAAGCCTCCTTTCCTAAAGAGGGAAATAAGATGAATGCTGCTTTCAAAAAGAGTGATGGTCCTGGGGAAGAGATGTTTTGCCTCAAGGAAATCCTTTGAGTAGGTGCTGGCTTAAGCGAGTGAATAATGCATTTTGAGAATAAGGCATAATTTTGTGTGTTTCAAGAGTATCATTTTAGTCCTTTTCTTATTTGCTTGAATAGTCATAACTTCATTCTTTTTTTTTAAGGAATTAAAGGCAACATTAGGGGTTTGTCTGTTGGGTAATGCAGTGTTAGTTGTCAAAAGGCTAAATTGATTTCTGCTCTGTATTTATTAGCTAAGATTTTCAAACATGGACATTTGAAGAAGGAAGCAGAGCACAGGTACCTCCATGCAGTTTTTTACTTCAGTTCCTGATTTAACCATTAATTTTTCTCTTTCGGGATGCTTCTGTGTCACACTCGTGCCTGTGTGAAGTTTTGGTGTGAGCTTCGCATCTGTGTTTTCAAAGATGTGCATTTCAATAAAAGAAAGGTTTTCTTGTGTGGTTTTTTAGTGTATTATGGAGAGGCAGAATGCCTCTTGAAAGCTGCACCTGAAGAGCACCACAGTCCACATAGACACTCTGATGTAAAATCACTGTGTCTCAGGATCAGTTTTCCTGAGGTGCTCTGGGATTTTGGGTGAGGTTTGTGCTTGTGGTTTGTTTTGTAGGACAGGCAGTTGTTAAGGTCCTGAGTTAAACACTTTGTGAGTTAAATTTTAAACAAATAAGTGTTTTCTTTGATGCCTGCAACTGCTGCAGGTGCATTTGAATCCAGCAGGACCAAAAAGAGATTTTGGGGGCCAATTCTGGGTATAAATGAGCTTTACCTGTGCACTGGCAGAGCTGCYCCTCTGCTGTGCAGAGCTTCTCCCTTTCTCCCTCTTCACTTCTGGAATGCTGAACTACACAGCAGCAGCAGCAGCTGGGATACAGGGATGCTGCTGCAGACCAGGCAGCTGTTATTTCTTATTTATTTATTTATTTATTTATCTATTTATTTATTTATTTATTTATTTATTTATTTATTTATTTTTCTGGGCAGGGCAGATGAGTGGTGATTCTCAGGTCAGAAATGTCGCCCTGAAATTTTAAAGCAGCAAGAACAGGAGTCAAGCTTATTAAATTTTGCACTGTGAATTAAGTAGAGATGCTTCACGGAAAACTTGCATAACTAAAGCAGGTGGTTTTATAAACAAAGAGTTTGGATTCAAAATATTCAAAAGACAAACAAGGAACGATGTCCAAACTGTGAGGGAATGTCAGTCCCCGCCCCGTTTGACTATTGCATTTTGATATCATGTTTGATATCAAATGATATTTGATATTACATGTCCTTCTGCCTATCTCAGTCCCTGCCTCTGCGTGGTGACTTTTTTCTTTCTTTTTTTTTTTTTTTTTTTTTTTTTTTTTTTTTTTTTTTTTTTTTTTTTTTTTTAGGATGCACTTAGGCATTCAAAGCTGAGAACAAAACAGCTGCTGAACTTTTCCCATCTGGAAGGGAGCTGCCTCCCTTCCCCTCCTCCTTCTCTCTCTCTGCCTGGCTGAACACGTCCATTTGTACCTATTTAGCACCACTGACAGAGCTAACCTGCCTTCGGTAGATTTTTTGGCACTCCCCTCTCCACGACATCTTATTTCTTCTCCGTTGAAGCCTTTAACTGTTTAAAAGGATTTGATTTTCTTGCCACGCAGAGCAGCTTTCTCAGCATTGCTGATGCTTTCTGTGTTCTTGCAGATGGGAGCTGTGGTGCCAAACCCCACAGATCAGCCAGGTGAGGCAAGGCAGGGGCACTGGGGTTTCTTACAGAAATACTGGGCTATTACAGCAGCTTGGAGCTAATTATTCTGGAATAAAATATCCTGTCCATGCTGCTGCTGCTGCTGCTGCTGTGAATTCTCTCTCAGCTTTGGAGCTGCTTTGGAGAGAGGAGGAGAATCCTTTAGTCCTAATCTTGCTCTGCAGCCCACTCAAATGTCTCATGTGTGCTGTGCCAGAGGTTCCCAAGGAGCGCTGGGTCCTCTCCAGCGGGTGAAATGAGGGAGTTGAGACCTGAAAGTATCCTGGGAGGGGGAACTGCCCCCAGGGCTCTGTCCTTGTCCCCAAACAGCTGAAAAAAACCAGTCCAGTCCATCCACTCTGCCCCTGTTCTCCCACCAACACCACTCTCGATATTAGCCTTGAATTATTCCTGGGAGTGTTGTCTTTTTCAGCCTAGAAATGAAACTGGAGATGATTTTGGTACAGGAGGTGATATAAAAGTGGGCCTTTATTGGAGCAGTCATGAAAGAACATCCACAAAAGCCCAGCCCCACAGGGGTGAATAGAGTTTGATAGGTTTTAGGAAATTAGCATAATTGATAAAAAGCAGCAATTAGGAGGACAAGGGGTGATGTAATTCCCCCCAGGTCAGGCCCCTTCTCTGCAGCCCCACCCTCGGTCCCAGCTGTCCTTGCTGATGGAAATGTGTCTCACAGACCTTGGGACCCAGGAAGAACCAGGATGGGATGGGGGCTTTGTACCCCCAGAGTTCAGAGCTCTGGAATGTGTTTGCTCTTTCTGGCTGGGGAGAAGTATTGGAAGGTTACAAATATATAAAAGAAAAAAGGCAAAAATCATTCTGGCATCAGGAGCAAAACAAAAGCTCTGCCACAAGGAACATCTTACTGCCACTTGCAGTGGATAATTCAGGAGGGATACTCTGCTGAATGGGCTTGTAATGTTCCTTCCCAAATGGCATTTGCTGGATTTGCTTGCACTGGTAAAAGAACCATGAAAAGATTTAGCATGGAGAGCTTGCTGGTGTGTGTTGGGGGGCGGGGATTAAATTAATGATGCTGAATTTAAGGATGCTGCTTATCTTTCTGCTTCTATTGCAGTCTTCAAATAAATGAAATTCATGAGGTTTATTGGCTCATAGTTATAAAGCATCAATAAYGTTCCCCTTGGCAGGCTTTTATGTGTGTGTGAGTGTGTGGTGAATAGAGGGAAATGTAATCTCCAAGTTATCAAACTGTTTTACAGTGTTCTTCTGAACTGCACAAACCCTTGGGAATATTTATGCTTCCCCTGGGTCTTATTACCACAAAAATTATATGTGTGTTTTATGGGATAGGGAATATATTGTACTCCTTTCTGATAATAAACAAAATAGAAATATGAGCTCTTGCACCAAAAAAAGTACAAGCAGTGGCTGCTTTTGGGCTGGTTTCAGTTGTTACATCTCTTGGTGATGCTTTTTCCTTGGTTCTGATATCTCTGAGATGGATTTTGGGGTTCATTTGCTTTCTCCCTCTTTAATTACARGGTGTGAGCTGAGTATTCCTGCTGCTCACCCTCCCCAGGCTGTGTGAGCACAGGCAGGAGCTCAGGACCCTTGAAGGGAACTCAGGGTGAAGAGACAGACAAAGCCAAAAGCTAATTTGAATTTTTTTCCTCCCAACTAAACTGGTCCAGCAGCAYGGGAAGAGTCTGCAGATCACCTGGATTACCCTGGGAATGGAACAACTTATTGGGATGTGAGATGGTGCCCTTCTGCTGTGTATTTTTATCTCTGAGCTCTTCCTTGGGCTGTTTTTATCCCTCCTCTGTCTGTGGAAGGATTGTTTAATGATGTGAGGAGCACTGGGCTCCACGTGCCTTTTTTTCCTCCCAGATTTATTGCCCAATCTTGGATAACTGAGGAGCTGTTGGAAATGTCTGTGTTTAGGTTTAAACAAATCTGAGCTGGAGGTGTTATGGTTTATTTGCAGGTGCCCCTCTCTTGTCCAGGGTTCCAAGCAAATTAATAAAAAGCCTTGATGTGYCCAGAAGCTGCAGGGATGGGTACACATAATTAATGAGGATGTAACACACTGCTGGAATCCCAGGTGGCTCTGAGGACCAGGGTTTAGAAATTCGTGTCTCTGAATTTTATCCATGAGAGAGTCAAATCTGGTGTGAGGCGTAAGGGCAGTGTAGAAGAACCTTGCTCAGGTGTTCCTCTTGTCCCCTGTGTGACCACAGAAATCAGCAGAGTTTGATTTCTCACTCAGTGACAAATACATGTGAAGGGAGCCTTCAAAAACAACACTATCTTTTAAACTGTGTTTGACCTAAAATCTGCCTTTTCAGACATGTACAGAATTGTTTTCAGWTCATAATTATCACTTGCTTTTGAGGCTTGTACTCACTTGGAGATAAGAAGGAAGTGGAAATATCCTCTCCTGGGCTATTGATATTTGAGAGGATGGAGCTGTGGCTGTAGAAATTGCGGTGGTTGTAAGAATTGCTGTGGTTGTAGGAACATGAGCATTGGCTCCTTGTGTTTTGCTTTTATATGTAATATGTGACTTACAAAATTGGGATTTTCCTGTCCTTTCTTTAAAATGAAAGCTGTTGTGTAGCAGATTGGGGAGCAGGGTGTGTTCATCTGCTGCAAGTGCTGATGAGTAAATCCTATCACACCAAAGGCTCTGCTCACCTTGCTGCTGATGGTTTTTCCAACTGGTTCTGTATTTTTCATCTTTTTTTTCCTGTGAATGCTGAAATGAAAAGGGGAAAAAATAAATCCAAAACCAACAGAAATTGGACCATTTCATACCAGAACAAAAAATCACTGTGCAGCCTGGCCCGTGGGGCACTGGTAAAACACCTGTGATGTTGTGTTTGTGGGAATGATGCTGGTGAGGATGCTGGGATGAGGCAAACTGGCTTTAGATGAACCTTTTCTGAAGGAGTTCACTTGGTTTCTGCTGTAACACTGTGCTGTCACCAGAACTTAAAGGACTGTTCTGATAGTCAGTGCTGCTCTTTTTTCTTCCCTAGCTCGGTTCTCTATAAATATTGCTCAAAGTTCTTTCTTCCCAAGAGACCCTAATTATTTTTAGAAATTGCTCAGTATTTTCAGCACTTCTTTTACCATTTAAGTGCAGCTTCCCAGAGTGTGAAATACAATTCTTGCCTTTTCAGTTTGGAGTTTCCACACTTGTTCCCACTGTTTTTGGGATCTCCAGCCAGCTCTGGGCTGTTCCTTGTGACCCTGGAAGGTGCAATCCTAATTAGGGGTGCCATGAGCCTCAGTGAGGAGCAGAGCAATGAACCAGGACAGATAAAGGTGCAGGTGACAGGGTGATGGAATTGCAGGGGAGTGGAGCAGGAATTATTTGCAAACATCACTGAGAAATTCAGCGAGGGCATGGGGCAGAGCTGTTACTCCTAAAAGCTGCTGGAGTTTTCTCAGACACCATGGGCAGGCAGGACCTGTGAGTTTTTCATTGAAAATGGAATTTGCTTTTCCCTGCTGATGGATTCTGCATCCTCTTCTAACGCTCCTCCTCCGTCCCATCTGCTGCCCTGCCCCTCTGGTGTCCCCAGCTGTCCCCACACCCACTCCCTGCCTGCCTGGCCTGTAGGTGATGTTTGGTGTGGGTGAGGTGGATGCAAATTTGGGAATTCAGCACTAATTAAGCTCCTGGACATGMGCTGCTTCACCAACTCCACTTAGAGGATTTGTCTAATTGACTGAGGAAATAGTTCAAAGTGGAGGAACGTTTCTTTCCATTAATGTTCAAATGAACTGCAAATTACAAAGCCTCCATATTTCCTGAAGATAAAAGCTTTTTTTCAAAAATGGGATTTGAACTTTGTTTTAAATCAGAAACAGATGCATTTGTATGGGGGGGTGTTTTAAGTAATTTTCTGCATGAATAATTTGAAAGCTGCTGATGACTGGTGAAGATGGGCTGGAACATTTCTCAGCCTTAGACTGGGGAATGTACATATTTTTTTTTCTCTTATAGAATGGGAACTGATTGGGAGAGAGCAAAGGAATTCCTCAGGCTTAGCAAATATCTCACATCTGAGCTGACTCAGGTGCAGTGATTCCCTTCATGCAGTTGCCAATMTTCAGTGTTTAGGGTGTCCCTTGATATCATCACGGAGTGGCAGAATTAGGGTGGGAGTTGCAGAACACAGGTTTTACTCATGGGATGGAGCATCAGAAGGGCCTCAGAGTGGGAGGGAGGGGGCAGAAGTACCAGACTGAGYGTTTGATGTGAGAACAGAGGCAGGTGGGTGCTGTGGGATTGGTCATGGGCTGATGCAAGAGGAGGCCACCAGCAGAACAGACTCACTCTCTTCTCCTTGACCTGTCTGCTTAGTGATGAGTTAACTCCTGAAAAAAAGCCCACAGAATCTGCTGCTGTTTTACCACATCGCCTTTGTCTTCTAATTCAGAACACACGTGGAGCATTTGAAAGGTGAACCTTGCTGTCCTGCAATGAAGGATCCTTAAGATCAATTCTATGGAATTCTTGAAATTCCAGAGGCTGCGATGCCTTAGGATTTTTGGTTTCATGTATATTCATATATATTTTCATGTATCTGTATTTTTGTACTTCTCTAGTACAGTGCTAAAGCTCCTGCTTTCCCATCTTTAGACCAAACAATTCCTCTCTGAGCCTGAATCCAAGGACACCTCGCTGCCTCAGAGCCCCAAAATATGGAAACAACAGAGAATCGGGGGGAGCAGCTTGGGGTGGGTGACATCATCACCTGAAGGTGTCATTGGGGAATTGGGGCCCAATGTGTGAATGAGACAGAACTGATAAAAGGTGAAGATCTCATGATTCGGTGTCCATTTTGGGTGTAGCCTCAGGAGGAGGAGGCTTTGTCTGCCCTCATGTACCAGTAGGCCTGTTAGGCCTGGATTAAAGTTGTCTGTTCTCATTCTCTTAAGTTTGTCTGGCCTCTGTTTCAGGTGAGCCTTGTTTTAGGCATCCTGGAAGCCCCTCCCTCCCGGTGTAATTCTATAAGGAACAGAGCCATTCTTTATGGTGTGGTTTGTCCTGATAACACCCCTGTGTTGTTTCCCCCATCTATTCTGCAGCCACTGCATCCCCATGAAGGTTTTTAGGCACAGCTCACATGGGATATGGATATCCTGGCACTTCCTATGGAAAGGAGAGAAGATGGCACCAAGCCACACACACACTTCGATTTTCTGCGAGCTGTTTTGATGCTGTCTCARAGAGAAAGAAATAAAAAGTTTATKATTTGGCCATTTTTGCTYGTCTCAGCAGCCAGGAGCRTGGCTGAGCTCTGTSAGCAGGGCAGGGATGACAGGGAGGTCCCTGCCCGGTTTTATATCGGGGAAGGAGGGTGTCCTGGAGCTCTGGTCCTCACTCTGAAACGCTGCTGAGCTCTCAGCGCTCCATCAGCCTATCCCCATCCTTAAAGCAGAGATCAGAGGTGTTTCCCAGGCAGAACAATGAKGCAATATTTACACAGGAGATGGAGGAGCAGATAAAAGGAGCCGCTTTGTTCTTCCCCTGCGCCCTGTGATGATGCTTTGTCTTGAAGGGTGTTAAAGGAAGCTCACAGTTCAAAACAAAACCTAAAGAAAAAAGAATAATAAGGTAATAGTTCTGGTGAGTTTTTTCAGCTTCATAGCTTTGCATCTCCTTTTTATTAGGGAGAAATAATCCCTGGTTTGGATGGAACTAAGGCAGATCTACACTGTGTAAGCTTAATGCYATTTTAAGGCATATATTTCATCCACCTTTCAAAGTAGTTCAGTTCTTGTGATGCTAATTCAGGTTTGTAACCTGTTTTTAACCCTGGGCCTGGATGTGATCATCACTCTTTGACCTGAGACTGCTGCTGGTGGGAGCTGCCTCAGCTCTGGGGGAGTTGGGGTGAAATCCTGTGTGCCATCACTCATAAACTGCATGGTATTTGTGGAAAGAATTCTGCACAAACTAAAGAAATTCACTTTTTGGGAATATATTTTGGGTATTCCGAGCATTTAGTAATTCCAAAATAACTGCATTGAGTAATTCCAGGTAACTGCATTGAGTAATTCCAGGAAACTGCCATTACTTAAGTTAATCCACCTTTTTTCCCCCCCAAGTGTCTTTTTGACCATTTCCTATCACAGGCTCTGCCCCTGTGCTCGGGATGGGTTTTGTTCAGCTCGGCAGCAATTACAGCTCTTGAAAKCCCTTGCTAGACTCTGTAATGAGAACCTGGCAGCTCAGAGCCACGGGAGAAGCCCGGCAGCACAGATTTTATGTGTATATAGTGCTTAGCAGAGGTAGTTTGGGAGGCTTTTATCATTTGTCAAGCAAGAGTTAGGAAAGGGGAAAAAAAATCAGAATGAATGGGTACTGTCAGAAATTTCCGTGGCTCTGTGTAGCGGAGAGGATGCATTCAGCATTCCCTGGGATGCAGGTTCAGCCTGGTGGGGGATGCTTCTCCCCGGAGATAAAGTGATCTCAGGATTATGAGGTGGTTCTGGAGAGGATAAGCTCCGTGTGAGCGTTTTCTGGTCCCACTGAGCTGGTGAACAGACCCCAAATGGGACACTGGGGGATGCAGTTTGGGTGCTGGGGCTGTGTTTTAGCAGCACCCGGTGCTCTGGCAGCTTTGAGCTCTGTGGTTCAAATCACTGAACCTGTCTCCAGCTCTGCTGAAGGCTTGGAATTAAGGTTTTTATTTAGGTGTTCTGTAACAGCATCTCTTGGGGAAGAGCAGAGGGGAAATTGTGGGGTGAGAGCCCTGGTGTGGGGTTTGCAGGTCATCCCTGTGTGCATCAGGGCAGA
>NW_026624446.1:0-7609 GCF_030028575.1 Malurus melanocephalus
TCAGACGGTGGTGATTTTCTTGTCCTTGGTGGCCTGTTTGATGGCCGCCTGCTCGCAGATGATCTCCTTGAGGCGCTGCAGTCGCCCGTTCTGCGCGCTCTGGTCGCCCACGCCCGTCTGGCTGCGGTGCAGCAGCGTCAGCGCGTAAATGTACTCCAACTCSGTGTATTTTACTCCTTGGTCCACCACCAGGTTGAGCAGCTCGTCCGCCGTGTTGTAGAGCATCTCGTAGTATTGTCTGGAAAATGGGGGAAAATGGGAATGTTGGGGGGTTTGGGGGGAGTTTGGGAGGGATGGAATATTGGAAAATTGAAATGGGGTGGAATTTCGGCAGAATTGCAATGGGACAGAATTTCTGCAGAATTCCGGTTGGTAGAATTTCTGCAAAATTCCAAATTTCTGCAGATTCCAATGGGACAGAAATTTCACGCAATTCCACAAAAATTTAACAGAAATTGGTACAATTTCTGCAGAATTCCAATGAGCCAGGATTTCTGAAGATTGCGAAGAACCAGAATTCCTGCAGAATTCCAAAGGGACAGAATTTCTGTAGAATTGCAATGGGACAGAATTTCTGAAAATTCCAGTGTGCCACAATTTCTGCAGATTCCAAAGGGACAAAATTCCAGTGAGAATTCCAAAGGGACAGTCTTTGATTTCTGCAGAATTCCAATGGGCCAGAATTCTGAAAATTCCAATGGCCAGAATTTCTGAAGAATTCAAAAGGGCCAGAATTTCCACAGAATTCCAGTTGGTAGAATTTGTGAAGAATTCCAGATTTCTGCAGAATTCCAAATTTCTGCAGAATTCAAAAGGCATAGAATTCCTGAAAATTGAAATGGGATAGAATTCGGGCAGAATTGCAATGGGATAGAATTTTGGAAAATTCCAAAGGGCCGGAATTTCTGCAGAAATTCAATGGGATAGAATTTCAGAAAATTACAATGGGACAGAATTCCAGCAGAATTCCAATGGGATCAGAATTTCTGAAAATTCCAGTGGGACAAAATTCCAGCAGAATCCCAATAGGACAGGATTTCTGAAAATTCCAACAGGATACAATTTCTTCAGAATTCTGGTTGGTAGAATTTCTGCATAATTCCAAATTTCTGCAGAATTCCAATGGGCCAGAATTTCTGCAGATTCCAAAGGGACAAAATTCCAGCAGAATTCCAATGACCCAGAATTGCTGCAGAATTCCAATGGGCCAGAATTTCCACAGAATTTCCCCAGAATTCCAGTGGGGTAGAATTTCGGCAGAATTACATTTGGTAGAATTTCTGCAAAATTCCAAATTTCTGCAGATTCCAATGGTTCAGAATTTCTGCAGAATTCAAAAGGGATAGAATTTCTGAAAATTGAAATGGGACAGAATTTCTGCAAAATTCCAGTGGGGAAGCTCTTGGTTTCTGCAGAATTCCAATGGGACAGAATTTCTGAAAATTTAAAAGGGCCACAATTTCTGCAGAATTCCGGTTGGTAGAACTTGTGAAGAATTCCAGATTTCTGCAGAATTCCAAATTTCTGCAGAATTCAAAAGGGATAGAATTCCTGAAAATTGAAATGGGATAGAATTTCTGAAAATTCCAACAGGACAGAATTTCTGTAGAATTCCATATTTCTGCAGATTCCAATGGGACAGAATTTCTGCAAAATTTGAAAAGGATAGAATTTCCACAGAATTCCAGTTGGTAGAATTTCTGCAGAATTCCAAATTTCTGCAGAATTCCAATGAGCCAGGATTTCTGAAGATGCCAATGGACCAGAATTTCCGCAGATTCCAAAGGGGAAAAATTCCAGCAGAATTCCAATGACCCAGAATTGTTGCAGAATTCAAAAGGGACAGAATTTCTGCAGAATTCCAGTTGGTAGAATTTCTGCAAAATTCCAAGTTTCTGCAAAATTCCAAATTTCTGCAGATTCCAATGGGACAGAATTTCTGCAGAATTCCAATGGGACAGAATTTCTGAAAATTGCAATGGGACAGAATTTCTCCAGAATTCCAATGGGGAAGAATTGCTGCAGAATTCCAAATTTCTGCAGAATTCCAAATTTCTGCAGAATTCCAAATTTCTGCAGATTCCAACAGGACAGAATTTCGGAAAATTCCAATGGGACAGAATTTCTGAAAATTGCATTGGGATAGAATTCCAATGGGGAAGAATTGCTGCAGAAGTCAGATGGGACAAAATTTCTGCAGATTCCAATGGGACAGAATTGCTGAAAATTCCAATGGGGCAGAATTTCTGCACAATTCCAAATTTCTGCAGATTCCAGTGGGACAAAATTTCTGCAGAATTCCAATGGGATCAGAATTTCTGAAGATTCCAAAGGGCCAGAATTTCTACAGAATTCCAAATTTCTACAGAATTCCAATGGGCCAGAATTTCTGCAGACTTGCAATGGGACAGAATTCCTGAAAATTGCAATGGGACAGAATTTTTGAAAATTCCAATGGGGCACAATTTCTGCAAAATTCCAAATTTCTGCAGATTCCAATGGGAAGAATTTCTGAAAATTCCAGTGGGGTAGAATTTCTGCAGAATTCCAACAGGACAGTATTTGTGAAAATTGCAATGGGACAAAATTTCTCCAGAACTCCAATGGGGAAGAATTGCTGCAGAATTCCAAATTTCTGCAGAATTCCAACGGGACAGAATTTCTGAAAATTGCAATGGGACAGAATTTCTGAAAATTGCAATGGGACAAAATTTCTGCAGAATTGCAATGGGATCAGAATTTCTGAAGATTCCAAAGGGCCAGAATTCCTGCAGAATTCCAACGAGCCAGAATTTCCGCAGTTGATGGCGTATTTTGGAGAACAAGGAATGAAGGAATCCCAAATCATTCATCTCCTGTTCATCGAGACAATTAACCAATTTCGATGGTTTGGATAACGAAGATTTGTTATTTTTTAAAAAATAAAATCCATTTTTCCCACCAGGATCTCACATCCCAACCAGACACACCCATGACCCGTTCCGCTGACCATTTCCAACGGGATTGGATCCAAAATTCCCTTTTTGGGGTTTTTGGGGCATTTTTAGGATGAATTTAAGAGTAAAAAAACACCAAATT
Organism: Malurus melanocephalus; assembly: GCF_030028575.1. NCBI lineage: Eukaryota > Metazoa > Chordata > Aves > Passeriformes > Maluridae > Malurus > Malurus melanocephalus. Next base: position 3,079 of record NW_026624446.1, read on the forward strand.
TTATTCTCCCTGCTGCTTTAATCCATCTGGAATTTCCCCGGGAAGATCCACCACAATATAAAGAAAATCTTTGTGCTAAAATCAGTCAGGAAAGGTTAAAAATCCCCTAAATGGGGTGGAAATGATTCCTAAACTGCAGGAAAAAAGCCAAAAACCACCCGAGCCCCAAAATGGTTATTTTTGTTGGGTTTTAAACAGCACTTTTGAAAGAAAACAGCAATTTTTAATTTTTAAATTAAATTTTAAAAGAGCCAACCACGAAGACATTTAGCAAAGAGGAATTTTGAGTTATGCACTATGGATATCCATAAAAAATATTGACAGATTTCCATATTAAAAACGGTCTTTTGAACTCCGTTCTCGCAGAAAGAGAATAAAAATTAAGAAGATTACTCATTTAGGGAAAAAAATAAATCTGAGGCAAGGCTGAGATTTATTAATAGTCTGAGGGCTATTAACACCAATCTCCATTTAAATGTTAATATTCACCTCTAACCCAAGATTTTGCACATAAAAAAAAAAAGTTTACAAAAGGTGATCAGGTGAGTTCTGAATGAAATTGTGATTTCCCTGAGAAAAGATTTGATCTCTTCTTCTTTTTCAGAGGAGGAACTCGAGGTGTTTCAGAAGGAAGGATTTAATTATTGCTCCGTGTCGGGAAAGAGCGGATTTGTCAGGAAGGAATTTGGGGTTGGGCGATGACTTTGCCAAAGGGAATAAAAAATTTTAAAAAAAAGGATGTGGATTCTGTGCCTGATCTCCCTCTCTTTTCAGGGATTGGAATTTGATGATCCTTAAAGTCCCTCCCAACAGAAATCCTAAAAAGCCACCAGGCAGGACGAGCAAGACTGAAGGTGAGAAAACAATCTTAAAAAAAAAAAAAAAAAGGCAGTTTTTTGTCGAGCACAGGTGAGACCTGAACATCTCCAGCCTTTCCAAAGCTCCATTCTTTTCTCCTCCTCTTTTTCCTGCTGTTTATCCCCTGATCTGTTATTTCCTCATTAACATTTCTCCTTTTTCTCCTGTTGTTCCTCTGCCTGATCAGTCATTTCCTCGTTAACATTTCTCCTCCTCTTTTTCCTGCTGTTTATCCGCGGATCCGTTATTTCCTTGTTAACATTTCCCCTCCTCCTTTTTCTCCTCCTGTTTGTCCACCTGATCCGTTATTTTCTCTTTAACGTTTCTCCTTTTTCTCCTGTTGTTTCTCCACCTTATCTGTTATTTCCTTATTAACATTTCTCCTCCTTTTTCTCCTCCTGTTCATCTCTCTGATCTGTTATTTCCTCTTTACATTTCTCCTCCTCCATTTTTTCCTGTTGTTTCTCCGTCTTGTTGTAATTTCCTCGTTAACATTTCTCCTCCTTTTTCTCCTGTTGTTTCTCCACCTTATCCGTCATTTCCTCATTAACATTTCTCCTCCTTTTTCTCCTCCTGTTTATCCACCTTATCCATTATTTCCTCATCAACATTTCTCCTTTTCCCTGTTGTTTCTCCACCTTATCTGTTATTTCCTCAGTAACATTTCTCCTTTTTTTCCTGCTGTTMATCCRCCTGATCCCATTATTTCCTCGTTAACATTTCTCCTTTTTCTCCTGTTGTTTCTCCACCTTATCCGTTATTTCCTCATTAACATTTCTCCTCCTCCATTTTTCCTGCTGTTTATCCACTTTGTTCAGTATTTCCTAGTTAACATTTCTCCTCCTTTTTYTCCTGCTGTTCATCTGCCTGATCCGTTATTTCCTCTTTAACATTTCTCCTTTTTCTCCTGTTGTTTCTCCACCTWATCCATTAGTTCCTCGTTAACTTTTCTCCTCCTTTTTTTCCTGCTGTTCATCCACCTGATCCATTATTTCCTCTTTAAAATTTCTTTTTCTCCTGCTGTTTATCCACCTGATCCATTGTTTTCTCATTAACATTTTTTCTCCTTTTTCTCCTGCTGTTTCTCCACCTTATCTGTTATTTCCTCATTAACATTTCTCCTCCTCTTTTTCCTGTTGTTTCTCTGTCTTATAGTTATTTCCTCGTTAACATTTCTCCTCCTTTTTCTCCTCCTGTTTATCCCCTGATCCGTTATTTCCTCGTTAACATTTTCTTTTTTCCCTTTTCCCTTCCTCCCGTGGTTCCTCCCTCGTGCAGCGTTGCCCTCCGCAGCCCGGGGAAGGTTCAGGTTGGACACGAAGCTCTACACAGAAATCAGCTCACCTGGGGGGTGCTTTTGATCCAAATTGAGCCATTTTGGATWAAAAAACCCCATGGCCGACACCTTTGGGTGCCACATTTTGTCACCAGTGCAGTTTTTTGTCGAGCACAGGTGAGACCTGAACATCTCCAGCCTTTCCAAAGCTCTGTTATTTTCTCCTCCTCCGTTTTCTCCTGCTGTTTATCCCCTGATCCGTTATTTCCTCGTTAACATTTCCCCTCCTTTTTCTCCTCCTGTTTCTCTGCCTGATCCCATTATTCCCTCATTAACATTTCTCCTCCTTTTTCTCCTGTTGTTTCTCCACCTGATCCATTATTTCCTCATTAACTTTTCTCCTCCTGTTTATCCACTTTGTTCAGTATTTCCTCATTAACTTTTCTCCTTTTTTTTCCTGCTGTTTATCCACGTTGTTCATTATTTCCTCATTAACATTTCTCCTCCTCCTCCTTTTTCTCCTGTTGTTTCTCCACCTTATCCGTTATTTCCTCATTAACATTTCTCCTCCTCTTTTTCCATTTGTTTCTCCGTCTTACTGTCATTTCCTCGTTAACATTTCTCCTCCTTTTTCTCCGGCTGTTCATCTCCTGCCTGATCAGTCATTTCCTCTTTAACATTTCTCCTTTTCCTCTTTTTCCTGATGTTTATCCGCTGATCTGTTATTTCCTCATTAACTTTTCTCCTCCTTTTTCTCTTGTTGTTTATCCACTTTGTTCATTATTTCCTCATTAACATTTCTCCTCCTCCTTTTTCTCCTGTTGTTTCTCCACCTGATCCATTAGTTCTCGTTAACATTTTTCCTCCTTTTTCTCCTGCTGTTAATCCACCTGATCCCATTATTTCCTCATTAACATTTCTCCCTTTTCTCCTGCTGTTTCTCCACCTGATCCGTTATTTCCTTGTTAATATTTCCCCTCCTCCTGTTTATCCGCTTGATCCGTAATTTCCTCGTGAACATTTCTCCTTTTTCTCCTGTTGTTTCTCCACCTTATCTGTTATTTCCTCGTTAACATTTCTCCTCCTTTTTCTCCTGCTGTTCATCCACCTGATCCGTCATTTCGTCGTTAACATTTCTCCTTTTTCTCCTTCTGTTTATCCACCTTATCCATTACTTCCTCATTAACATTTCTCCTCCTTTTTCTCCTCCTGGTCATCCACCTGATCCGTCATTTCCTTGTTAACATTTCCTTCTTCTCCTGTTGTTTCTCCGCCTTATCCCATTATTTCCTCATTAACATTTCTCCTTTTTCTCCTCCTGTTTATCCACCTTATCCATTATTTCCTTGTTAACATTTCTCCTCCTTTTTTTCCTGCTGTTCATCAGCCCAATCTGTTATTTCCTCATTAACCTTTCTCCTTTTCCTCTTTTTCCTGTTGTTTCTCTGCCTTATCCATTTTTCCTCATTAACATTTCTCCTCCTCTTTTTCCTGTTGTTTCTCTGTCTTATTGTCATTTCCTCGTTAACATTTCCCCTCCTCCTTTTTCTCCTCCTGTTTATCGGCTTGATCCGTAATTTCCTCGTGAACATTTCTCCTCCTTTTTCTCCTGTTGTTTCTCCGCCTTATCCATTATTTCCTCATTAACTTTTCTCCTTTTTTTCCTGCTGTTTCTCCACCAGATCCATCATTTCCTTTTTTCCCTTTTCCCTTCCTCCCGTGGTTCCTCCCTCGGACAGCATTGCCCTCCCCACCCCAGGGAGTCTTAGCTGGGAATTTCCAGGAGGAAATTTCCTCATGGAATTTCCTCATGGAAAGGGTGGTTAAAATGGGAAGGGAGCTTTGGGATGCCCAAGGAATTCCTGGAGGTGCCCAATGAATTCCTGGAGGTGCCCAAGGAATTCCTGGAAATGGCACTCTGAGCTCTGATTTGGCGACCGTGACTCGATGACCTCAGAGGGATTTCCCAACCTCAACAATCCCAGAATTCCGCGAATCTCTGAGCACTCCAAACCCACCCCAGAACATCTCCCTGGTAAAACACGATAATTACACATCTTTTCAAAACGAGGATAAACCTGTTAAACCCCATTAAATAATTCCTCAAAAAACAATGTCTGAGCCACCTCCCCGCAGCTCCAAAGMGACTGATGAAAGATGGAAATTCTCCCTCTCCAAACGGAACTTTATAGGGTATTAAACAAGCACCCTCAGCACTTATCTAAATCTTTAATTAGTTCTATAATATGCTGATGATATCAAGGCTAATTAAATTTATACAGATAAAGAGCAATGAAATTCTAGCCAAGTGAGCTGGAAAGTACATATTAAACAGTAAATTTAATGGCTCGGGAAAACAGTAAATTTAATGGCTCGGGAAGATAAATGCAGTTTTGC
>NW_026624446.1:7759-9445 GCF_030028575.1 Malurus melanocephalus
GACCCCACAGTTTATTTAGGATCGACAGCAATCACCGTGGTGACCCCACAGTTTATTTAGGATCGACAGCAATCACCGTGGCGACCCCACAGTTTATTTAGGATCGACAGCAATTACCGTGGTGACCCCACAGTTTATTTAGGATCGAGTGACACGGAACTGGACGGGATCGGGGAGGTGCTCGGGGTGCCGGCTGAGATTTGATAATCCGGGGATGGCTGAGGGTGCCGACGGGTGAGGGACACGAGCGATGGCATCTGCCAGGAGGGGACAGAGCAGTGACAGGCGAGGGGATCAAGTGGGACAATCTGGGCACAGCAGGCGATGGTCGGGTCCAGAAATCGATGGCTGCTTGTAGTAAATACATTTGGGTTCCATCAAATCACTCTTTGCCTGTAGTAAAACATGGTTGGGTTCCATCAACTCAGTGTCTGCTTGTAGTAAAATATGGTTGGGTTCAACAAATCAATGTCTGCTTGTAGTAAATACGGTTGGGTCCAACAGATCAATGTCTGCTTGTAGTAAATATGGTTGGGTTCAACAAATCAATGACTGCTTGTAGTAAATACAATTGGGTTCCACAAATCAATGTTTGCTTGTAGTAAATATGGTTGGGTTCCATCAACTCAATGTCTACTTGTAGTAAAACACGGTTGGGTTCCATTGAGTCAGTGTCTGCCTGTAGTAAATATGGTTGGGTTCCATCAACTCAGTGTCCGCTTGTAGTAAATACAGTTGGGTTCCATCAACTCAGTGTCTGCTTGTAGTAAATACAGTTGGGTTCCATCAAGTCACTCTTTGCTTGTAGTAAAACATGGCTGGGTTCCATCAACTCAGTGTCTGCTTGTAGTAAACATGGTTGGGTTCCACAAATCAATGGCTGCTTGTAGTAAATACAGTGGGGTCCAACAATTCAATGGCTGCTTGTAGTAAATGTGGTTGGGTTCCATTAACTCAATGTCTGCTTGTAGTAAACACGGTTGTGTCCAACAATTCAATGGTTGCTTGTAGTAAAATGTGTTTGGGTTCCAAAAATCAATGTTTGCTTGTAGTAAATACAGTTGGGTTCCATCAACTCAATGTCTGTTTGAAGTAAATATGGTTGGGTTGCATCAAATCAATGTCTGCTTGTAGTAAAATGCGGTTGGGTTCAATCAACTCAGTGTCTGCTTGTAGTAAACACAGTTGGGTTCCACAATTCAATGGCTGCTTGTAGTAAATATGGTTGGGTTCCATCAAGTCACTTTTTGCTTGTAGTAAAACATGGTTGGGTTCCACTGAGTCAATGTCTGCTTGTAGTAAATATGGTTGGGTTCAACAATTCAATGGTGGCTTGTAGTAAACACGGTTGAGTCCAACAATTCAATGTTTGCTTGTAGTAAATACGGTTGGGTCCAACAAATCAATGGCTGCTTGTAGTAAATATGGTTGGGTTCAACAAATCAATGTTTGCTTGTAGTAAATATGGTTGGGTTCCATCAGCTCAATGTCTACTTGTAGTAAATACGGTTGGGTTCCATCAACTCAGTGTCTGCTTGCAGTAAATACGATTGGGTCCAACAAATCAATGTCTGCTTGTAGTAAATATGGTTGGGTTCAACAATTCAATGGCTGCTTGTAGTAAATACAGTTGGGTTCAACAATTCAATGGCTGCTTGTAGTAAATACAGTTGGGTTCCACAAATC
>NW_026624446.1:10545-11512 GCF_030028575.1 Malurus melanocephalus
GTAGTAAATGTGGTTGGCTTCAACAAGGCAATGTGAGCCTGTAGTTAACATGGTTGGGTTCCATCGAGTCAATGCTTGTAGTAAAACATGGTCGGGCCCAWCAAMTCAATGTCYGCTTGTAGTAAATATGGTTGGGTTCCATCAACTCAATGTCTGCTTGTAGTAAACACGGYTGGGTCCAATAATTCAATGGCTGCTTGTAGTAAATATGGTTGGGTTCCACAAATTGATGTCTGCTTGTAGTAAAACATGGTGGGGTTCAACAAATCGGTGTCTCCTTGCAGTAAAATGTATTTGGGTTCCACAAATCAGTGTGAGCCTGTAGTAAATATGGTTGGTTTCCATCAACTCAATGTTTGATTGTAGTAAAACATGGTGGGGTTCAACAAATCGRTGTCTCCTTGCAGTAAAATCTATTTGGGTTCCATCAACTCAATGTCTGCCTGTAGTAAATATGGTTGGGTTCAACAAATCAATGTGAGCCTGTAGTAAATACGGTTGGGTTCCATCAAATCAATGTCTGCTTGTAGTAAAACATTCAGTCCACAGTAGCTGTGGTCACTCCATTCAGTCCGTAGTAGCTGTGGTCACTCCATTCACTCTGTAGTAGCTGTGGTCACTCCATTCAGTCCGTAGTAGCTGTGGTCAGTTCCATTCAGTCTGTAGTAGCTGTGGTCACTCCAGTCTGTAGTAGCTGTGGTCAGTTCCATTCAGTCCGTAGTAGCTGTGGTCACTCCATTCAGTCCACAGTAGCTGTGGTCACTCCATTCAGTCCGTAGTAGCTGTGGTCAGTTCCATTCAGTCCGTAGTAGCTGTGGTCAGTTCCATTCAGTCCGTAGTAGCTGTGGTCACTCCATTCAGTCCATAGTAGCTGTAGTCAGTTCCATTCACTCTGTAGTAGCTGTGGTCACTCCATTCAGTCTGTAGTAGCTGTGGTCACTCCATTCAGTCTGTAGTAGCTGTGGTC
>NW_026624446.1:15832-19620 GCF_030028575.1 Malurus melanocephalus
CCGCGGGAGTTTTGGTGTTGGCACTTCCAGCAATCATCTCGCTGTTTATTAATTTTATTTATTTTTTTTACTGCAAAAATCACAGTTTTGCTTTTTTGAGGGCCGCCTCATCTCGCTCAAGGATGATTGGAGGGTGACGGTGGCGATCACCCGAAATCCAGCGAGGATGGATCACGCCTTTCCTGGGAAAACTCCCGGGGAACAACGTGGGGGCGGCTCAGTCCCCCAAATAAGAAATGAGATTTTTACTGCACGAGCTGAGGAAATGGGGGAAAAGAAAAGGAAAAAGATGATGTGGAGAAAGAAAATCCTTTGTCGATTCAGAAAGGGTCAGAAAATGGGTCAGAAAATCCTGAATGGCATCAGATCCCCCAACTGACTCCACAGAGCCCGAAAAACTTTGGGGAGACCCCAAACTCTTGGCAGCCTCAAGTCCTTCAAGAGAATTCATAAAAAAAAAGATGGAAAGATGTTTTTACGCAGGCCGCGTTTAGTAACAGGACAAAAGGAAAGATTTCAGTAAAAGAGGGGAGATTTAAATTAAATTTTAGCAGGAAAGGGTTTTTCCTGGGGATGATGAGGCGCTTGGAACACCCTGGGATGGAACTGGATGGGATTTAGGATCCCATTCCCAATTCCATGATCCCAGAGCCAGGAGAGGGCTGAGAACATTCCCTGGCACGAGGACAATTCCCAAAATCACCAATCCCTCAGCCCCAGTGAGAAAGGATGGCCCCGGCTCTCAGAAAGGTGGAACGACCATTCTGGAACTTTCTCTGACCAAACAGAACAAAAGTCAGTGGAATTTCTCAGTTTTTTTTAGTCCATTTCCAGTTTAGAAAAACTGAATTTATGTCTTTACTCAGTGGTCAGACATCCCAGGCCACAGAAATCTCCTTCAAGAGAATTAATAAAAAAAAGATGGAAAGATGTTTTTACGTAGGCTGCGGTTAGTAACAGGACAAAAGGAAAACTTCCAGCTAAAAGAGAGATTTTGATTAAATTTTAGTTTTTCCTGAGGGTGGTGAGGCGCTTGGAGCACCCTGGGATGGAACTGGACGGGATTTAGGATTCCATTCCCGATTCCGCGATCCCGGAGCCAGGAGAGGGCTGAGAACATTCCCTGGCACGAGGACAATTCCCAAAATCACCAATCCCTCACCCCAGTGAGAAAGGACGGCCCCGGTGCCCCCAGCAGGTGGAACGACCATTCTGGAACTTTCTCTGACCGAARAGAACAAAAGTCAGTGCAATTTCTCAGTTTTTTAGTCCATTTCCAGTTTAGAAAAATTGAATTTATGTCTTTACTCAGTGGTCAAAGATCCCAGGCCATGGAAATCTCCTTAAAGAGAATTAATAAAAAAAGATGGAAAGATGTTTTTACGCAGGCTGCAGTTAGGAACAGGACAAAAGGAAAGTTTTCAGCTAAAAATGAGAGATTTAGATTAAATTTTAGCAGGAAAGGGTTTTTCCTGAGGGTGGTGAGGCGCTTGGAGCACCCTGGGATGGAACTGGATGGGATTTAGGATCCCATTCCCGATTCCGCGATCCCAGAACCAGGAGAGGGCTGAGAACATTCCCTGGCACGAGGACAATTCCCAAAATCACCAATCCCTCAGCCCCGGTGCCCCCAGCAGGTGGAACGACCATTCTGGAACTTTCTCTGACCAAACAGAACAAAAGTCAGTGCAATTTCTCAGTTTTTTAGTCCATTTCCAGTTTAGAAAAATTGAATTTATGTCTTTACTCGGTGGTCAGACATCCCAGGCCATGGAAATCTCCTTCAAAGAATTAATTAAAAAAGATGGAAAGATGTTTTTACGCAGGCTGCGGTTAGTAACAGGACAAAAGGAAAAATTTCAGCTAAAAGAGGAGATTTAGATTAAATTTTAGTTCTGCTGAAGTCAGTGGTGGATCCACCACTTTACTGGGCATAAACAGGAGCTTTCACACTCATCCTCCTATTTCTGTGAAATAAAAACCCCTCAGGATCTGGTGAAAATGAGGGTTCGGCCTCCTGATCCAGGCTTTGGACCTGGTCTAAGACTCTGCAGCGAGGAGGGGGGGCCATGGGGAAAATCTGTGGCTGTTTCCCAGTAAAAAAACTCTTCCCAACAAAAACCTTGTCCCAACAAAAAAACCTCTTCCCAAGAAAACGTCATCCCAACAAAACCTTTTTCCAACAAAACCTTGTCCCAACAAAAGCTCTTCTAAACCAAAACCTCTTCCTAACTAAACGCCCTTCCCAACCACAATGTCTTCTAAACCAAAACCTCTTCCCAGCCAAAAAACCTTGTCCCAACAAAACCTCTTTCCAGCAAAGCCTCTTCTAAACCAAAATCTCTTCCCAACCAAACCTCTTCCCAGCCAAAAAACTCCTTCCCAACAAAACCTTATCCCAACAAAACCTTGTCTCAACAAAGCCTCTTCCCAACCAAACCTTGTCCCAACAAAACCTCATTCCAACAAAACCTTGTCCCAACAAAACCTCATTCCAACAAAACCTTGTCCCAACAAAGCCTCATTCCAACAAAACCTTGTCCCAACAAAGCCTCTTCCCAACCAAACCTTGTCCCAACAAAACCTCATTCCAACAAAACCTTGTCCCAACAAAGCCTCTTCCCAACCAAACCTTGTCCCAACAAAACCTCATCCCAACAAAACCCTTCCCGAACAAAACCTCTTCCCAAGCAAACCTCGTCCCAACCAAACCTCTTCTAAACCAAAACCTTTTCCCAACCAAACCTGTTCTAAACCAAAACCTCTTCCCAACAAAACGTCATCCCAATAAAACCTCCTCTAAACCAAAACCTCTTATAAACCAAAGCCTCTTCCCAACAAAACATCATCCTGACGAAACCTATTCTAAACCAAAATCTCTTCCCAGCCAAAAAACCTCTTCCCAACAAAACCTCAACCAAAAATTTCCCAACAAAACGTCATCCCAACAAAATCTCTTCCCAGCCAAACATCATCCCAACAAAACATCATCCCAACAAAATATCATCCCAAAAAAATGTTATCCCGACCAAACCTCTTTCCAACAAAATACCATCCCAAAAAAACATCATCCCAAAAAAATATAATCCCAACCAAAATCTCCTCCCAACAAAGCCTCTTCCCTGTTTCACGTGGAAAACGAAGTGCAGGGAGAAGCTCGAGTCCCCTCTGAGGCCGGGAACATTCCAGAACTCCTTGTCCCACCCCGTGGTGTCCTTGTGGGTGTCCCAAGGATCCCCAGCCCATTTCAGTGATAATGGGAATGTGGGGAGCAGTGGAAATATGGGAATAATGGGAATGTGGGAGCAACGGGAATCTGAGAATAATGGGAATCTGGGGAACAGTGGGAACCCAGGGAATAAGGGGAATATGGGAATAACGGGAATCTGGGCATGGCGGGAATCCGCAAACAGTGGGAATCTTGGCTTAACGGGAATCTGGGGAACAGGAATCCGGGGAAGAGTGGGAATCTGGGGAATAAAGGGAATCTGGGAATAACGGGAATCTGACAATAATGGGAATATGGGAATAATGGGAATATAGGAATAATGGGAATATGGGAATAATGGGAATCTGGAGAATAGTGGGAATCTGGAGAACAGTGGGAATCTGGGGAATAAAGGGAATCTGGGAACAACGGGAATCTGGGGAATAAAGGGAATCTGGGAATAATGGGAATCTGTGAATAACGGGAATCTGGGGAATGGCAGATCAGGAGCTTTGCAGGGACCCCTGGAACTCATCCAGGGAGGGATGTGCTGAGTTTGAGCTCCTCACACACAATCCCA